>NW_022985379.1:193051-196368 GCF_010093625.1 Macroventuria anomochaeta
TCAGCAGCATGGCGCTGGCGGTCCATAGACGTTGACCATTGAGTGGTGAGCTGGTCATCATTCCGCTCAACAAAGCGGTCAACCCAGCTCATGGAGACCTTGAACCCAGCAATATCTGAAGCGAAATTTTGTACCATCTCCCTGGTCGGTGGTAAGTGAGCTGCAGTGAGTTTTTCTATATGCTTAACAAGCTCTGCCTCCTCTTGTGGCAATAGGTTTTGTTGTGTCAAATGGGCCTCATGAACTGAACGCGTCTCCCCACGCCACTTGCGCAACAAGGTTGACCGCACAACACCATGCTTTGTAGCTATTTTGGTCCAGGGAATATCTTCTTCGGTCTCAAAAGTATCACACTCTGCAAGGGCTTCTTCTAATCCTGTCATGTTGTTGAGCTGTTGGGGTTGATAAAATGGGGTGCAAAATGCATTTGGCGCATCTGGTGATGGCGCGCATGTGCTGACTAACTACGGTAGACAAGTTTGTTGAATGCAGGTGATCAGCCCTGATTGGCTGGCCCAGCAACATCAAGAGACTTGGATCTGCAAGAAAACTAAACAAACCTGTGGGTCAAGATTGGATCAGTGGGACAAAGGGGAGCTTGTCGGTAGAATATGGCGATCCACCCAGACAACCTTAGTGGATGGCTATGCCTCAGTAGTCGTAACTCCCAGCTGTGTAGACAACGCACCTATGCACGGAAGCATACCATCAGCGGCTGCTGAATTTCATGTGAGTGCTGTTTTGAGTTTGAAGGTCGGCTGCGTTCAAAGCTGCAAGCGTCGTATCATGGCGGTGTAATGTGCATCGCTCGGGGTAGGACCATTATCGTCAAGCTGTGCGACCTGAGATAGTCCTCGGAAGATGGTAGTTGAGCCCGGGGGACAAAGCACCTGATAGATATAAGAAGTGTCGCGTGCTCAACATTGAAAGAGCATCTCAAGCATATCTGAACAACACTCGCTTTAGCAACACCTGATACTCAACGCTACGCTTACCTGCTTCACATTATCTTTTTTCATTTTTGGACACCCATACCAACTCCAAACACCGAAACATGCTCACCATGCTCACTACCAGCGCCGACGTCTGCGCTCCGGCTGTTGGGCCAGATACACTAGCTAGTCACCCAAAGCTACCAAGGCCTCGAACTTTGAAGACATTTAACCTGCCACCGCAGCAGGTCGATGAAGTCCTACTTTCGGCATCGACTCTTCTGCCGACACCGGCATCAGATATACTTGGTGGATATCCGCTCAGGATATTGATTGCTCCCTTCGGTTTCAAGGAAAGCCTTGGTCCAGAGCATGTAGCGGACGCTATTGAGGCCGGTTGCCGGAAGGTTCTGGATGAGAATTCTGTCATAATACGGAAACTTCACCTGCACGATGGCGGAGAGGGCTTTTCTCGTGCTTTTGTAGCGACTCATGGCGGCACCATCGTGAATGAGACCGTGACTGGCCCTATTGGTGTGCCTGTTCAGTCGCACCTAGGCTTCGTCCACATTGACAAAACTGCTGTTCTGGACATGGCTGCAGCTGCCGGACTTCGTCTCGTCCCCAAGGACTCACGCGACCCGATGGTGGCTACGACATATGGCGTCGGGGAGCTGATCAAGAAAGCGCTGGATGCCGGATGCACCAAGATCATCATTGATTGCGGAGGTTCAGGAACTTCAGATGGCGGCGCCGCTATGCTTCAGGCACTTGGTGTCCGTCTCCTAGATTCAGAGGGGAAGGTGCTTCCTAAGGCAGATGGAGGTCGGGCACTGTCACAATTGGACAAGATTTGTTGGTGCGGTGTTCATCCTCGACTGCGCAAAGATGCTGGTAAGTGCATTTGCCTCCTTTGTAGACAACCTCCTGACACATGTAGAGCCAAGAAGGTTCAGATTGAAGCTGTGTGCAATATCACGAATGTCCTTTGCGGACCTCGAGGCGTTGCACGAGTGTACGGTCCCCAAAAAGGTGCTACTCCGGACCAGGTGGACTTGCTCGCGGCAGCATTGGACCGATTGGTCCAAGTTTTGCAGGTCACGCTAAAGCGAGACATCTAGAATGCTCCTGGTAGCGGTGCGAGCGGAGGGCTTGGTGCTGGCTTGATGATGCTGGGCACCAGGCTGCGCGCTCGAAGCGATGCCATCAATAAGCACTTCGAGTTTGACCGCGTCTTTGAGAAGCAGTGGGACTTTGTCGTCACCGCCGAAGGAAGTTTGGACTCCCAATCGACTCAAGGCAAGATGACAACGGAGGTTGCTCGCCGAGCAAAGCGACGCGGGGCGCAAGTTGTTGCGTTGGCAGGGACCATCGGAGAAGGAGCAGACGGATGCTACGGGGCAGGTATCAAAGGCTTCACAAGCATCATGAGAGGACCACTCACGCTGGAAGAAGTAATCGTACAGACCGAGAACTTGGTGAAAGATGGTGCCGAGAAGATTGTAAGGATGATCATGGTCGGACTGGTTCTTGGTAATAGGCACCGCCGCTAGGTGCACTGCCATGACAAGACTTTCCGGGCCTTGGTACTGCCACATTGGATGTTGCGTACATGAGACACGAGATACGACTTAACAGTAGAACAGACCCATAAATGTGACTATTAAAGATGAACGAGATGGATGCGATGGCTTGCGTGATGTTTGAGGTTGAAGGAGAGCTCGTGACGATGGAAGTAACCAACCCCATCGAACCGGTCTAGTCTATGCGCATTCTGATTAACCCTGCACCCAGCCCATCCTCTGAACATGAACGCCCACATATCATTGTTGTGAATGGGAGAAAGTTACGAGTACATGTTTGAACACATGCAAAAGCCATCGAGACTTAAAGTGGCGGCCTCGAGATGACACCGGTACAGATACCAATGGCTAAGTGTCGCACTGTTGGGTGCGGATTGTTCAGAGGTGTAGAACAGTAGTATTGAGTGTTCTGAAAGGGTATGTCTTGTGTGTCTGTTTTCCCTAGGGTCTCAGCCCAGCTTATCTACAGGGACCTTACGGCACACTTACTAATACAGATCACTTTCACAACAGTGCTAGCCTGCAACACTAAGTAACAACCGCGTACCGTGTCCGTGCGCGTAATGCGCGGATTCGCGTAATGCGCCAAACCACCTTTTTGTACCCATACTTCACTGTACAATTACTCAACGCCACAATGACTATGAAATCTGCCTTTGAAGAGATAGACTCTATGATACCATGCGATAAGATCCCGTGGACAGCGCTGGCTAAAAAACATAAGGTTGTGCGCTCAACCCTGTCTCGAAAATATCGACACGAGACGCGATTGCGTGAAGAGAAGGCGATTGCACAACAAAAG
>NW_022985379.1:198083-338784 GCF_010093625.1 Macroventuria anomochaeta
AGAGTGCCACAAAAGTTTGAGTGAGGAACTTGTTCATATAGGTCTATAGACTACTCCACCAGAAAATCTCATGATAATAACCATTGTGTGTGGCTCTACAGCCTCATTTTTGGTGGACCTATTTTGGTGGTTCGGCGCATTACGCGAATCCGCGCATTACGCGCACGGACACGGTAACGCCGCTAAAGGCGCAGCTCGCAACATAATAAGCAAGAAACGCCAACAACACATCCAGTACGTGTCGGACCAGCCAGAACAGTGACGTACAATCCAGAAAGAAAACCCCAACACGTGTGATACCGGCCTTGTCAACCCCTGGGTATCGCCCATTCACAAAACGAACTCAACGCTACCATCCTCAGACGACTCGCAGATCTCCAAGACCTTCCAACCATTACTGCCACCCCCACCAGGCGCGAAAGTCGGCAACACCAATGTAGGCGATATGCTAGGTGCCTGTCGAGCTGCCATCCAGGATTCAACCGCAGCATAGTGTTCTTGGATGGCCCTCGTCTGATGTTCGTGTAGCTGGTTCCACGCTACCATGCGATCGTGGTTCACTTGGTCGACGAGCTGGAGTGCTTGAACTTCAGCGGTGCGGGAGATGCGGAGAGCACGATCGAGGTGCAACACGCAGGAGGTACAGCTGGAGACGCTCTCACACTTGAGAGAATCGTAGTCTGCAAGCTCCATTTGATGGCCCTTGATGGCATCCTGTTTAGGTAAGCTGATGTCTACACGGTATCTGAAAGGCGTGTTGGTTTACATCAAACCTGCCCTGGAGGTTGTCACGCTCGATAGTAAGAAAGTTGTTCTTGTGGTAGAGGGTGTTGAGGTTGGCCTCGAGTGCGTCGCGCTCAGCGGCGAACATGCCGCATTGCTCTTCGAGGGCGGCGACGAGCTCATTGCAGCTATCGTGACGGTGACTCCAAGTGTCCGAGTTGACACTCAGATATGCGGCGAATTCTTCGCGCAGATCATTGAAGGCTTGATCTTTTATCTCGCACTCCTCGATCTTGCTCTTGAGCTGCGCGCTTAGCATGGCGAGCTTCTTCATGAGCTTCTCGTTCTCGGTCTTGATGCACTTCTCTTCTGGTGTAGCCTTGCCCTCGAACTGGGCGGTGAGCGACTCGACGATTTTGGTCAGCTGTTTGTTCTCCTTCTTGACGCGTATTTCTGACTTGCGGGCGTCCAGGTGCTTTGCCTCGAGGCGCTTGCACTCGTCACTTTGGCGCTTAATTTCGTACTCGGCGACCTCGAGCTTGAGCTTGGTGTCTGGCAGTATCTGCGCAGCGAGGAGAATGTGAGGGGCGATGATTGCGACTTTGTGCTCGGCAAGCAGGATCTCGGCCTTCTTGAAGTGCTTCTCATTGTCACGATGGCAACCTTGGATCTTCGTGATGAGCTTACTCGCGTTAGAGAGCCTGGCGTCGACTTTGGCATTGATCTTGTTTATCTGAGCCTCAGGTTTGGCGATAGTGGGGTCCTCGTAGGCGGACATGACGAGTGAGATAAGATGGAATGGGTGATAAAGTAAGATGAGGTGAGGTGATATAGTATGGTGTGCAAGACGAAGTGAGTAGTCTGGATGAGAGAGCTAGTTTTGATGAAGTGAGTGAGTTGGGAGAGCTTGTGGGAGGAGTCAAATTACAAGTCGCTTAGAGTTTGACGCAACGAGTTGGTGCCTGGGGTGAGGTGAACGCAAGCACAATGACAGCGACAATAGCACGCTGCACCCGCTTGTGCGTACCCAAGAGGAAAGCGCGTCAGTTTAGACCAGGCGGCCAGAGTATGTCGACAGAGACGGTGTGGAAGTCCATTAAGTTCCGATGCATGGAGCTGGAGGGCTTTGGGTGAACGCCGTTGACTATGTAGCCCAATGACGCACCACTAAGGTTGCAGGATATGCTACGAAGAGCCCCAATCCTGATTATTCGAGATGATTTGAGCGTAATTGGACCGAGCAATGACCTTCAATTGAAAGTCAACGTCGCAGCAGACCCCATAGACATGCTAGTCTAGAAACCGAGAGGGCCTGAGAAATCCCTGAAAAGTTCTGGAGGTATCCAGTGTCAGAGTATCTAGACGACAGACTACTTATCCAGGTGAGCAATGTCTTCGCTAAAGGAATCGTCGTCCGACAGTTTCTGTGCTAGACGCCCCTTCAGCCTTTCGTTTTTGACGTGCTTCGCCGTGAGTGATTGGCCCAACCATCCAACTTTCTTCTTTGAGGAGCTTTTCCTGTAGAAGTCCTATCTTAGCCCCTTGCTCTTTGATTACCTGGTGGTAAACATTGCGATCGTGTTGATTTCTGTTCTTGAGAATCTCGACCTCGGTCCGAAGCGCACTCTTCTCATGATGAAGCTTGAAATTAGATGCTTCACGCATGGCTCTCAGCCCTAGCTTCAATTGCTCGATCTGCTTCGCAGCTTGGTCATATCAATACTGTGGTAAGTACTTGTAGCGGCGTGGTCCGCTGTAGTACACTGATAGCTACGGTAAACGATAACGTAGTACTATCGGATCGATGGAATATTGCGCTGAATTGCTACCCAGCTGGGAGATGACGACTATATACCTGACCTCAGACCAGTGACCTGTCACACACTAGACTAGGGTAGTCTGTCAGGGGCACAGTCAGACCTTGTACGGACCAACCGATACCGCAACATTTCTTGAGGCTTTCAGTGTCTTGTTGTATTGCCTTAGGAACGGTATAGCACTGGATGTCCGATCATATTCACTTCGAGCCCCGGTCATGACATTAGTCTTCTGACCAGCTTCTGTTCCCTTCCGTTGAGGAGCAGCTAACTCAGGTTGCTCTTCGTCATGAAGAAGCGTTGAGAACCAGCAACCCAGGGAAAAGGCGACTACAGCGATGGTAATAAACCAGAACGCAATTGAATCTGGGTCAAGCGAGGGCTCCTTATAAGTGTTGTTGACTGGTGTGCTGTGTAATGTGACAGTAAGTAGAACTGTGAGCTCGACTGGCACCATTTCGTGCACTGCTGTCGCTCGTTCGATACGGAAATGCGCTGTGTAATGTATGAGATGGATTTGGTAAAAACTGTCGAGACGCCAATGACAGTGCTGGTAACGGTTGTGGTAAACTGCTGGGACAAGTCAGGTGGATTCATGATGAAATCCCGAGCTTTGTTCGCCAGCGGTCCGCTGCACTGATTGTCCAGCTCATTCGGTTAGTTCAGTTTGCTTCCCCATCCCTTCTACTATATAGTGTAGCTGCATGAGCAGTGCCGGTTGGAGGCTGTGGTCAATGATTGTATTGCTATCTGTGTTCGATGATGCTCTCATACAGGAGCTCTCAGCTCAGAGGTAAGTGCACTTGCTGCCGGGCAGTGCCTTCTACAATAGGAAATCATGTGACTTAGGCCACGTAGTTACATATAGTCCCGATCGATCCTCGTCATAGCTCATAGACAGACCAATCAACTCAATCATCTCAACTCTTCCACAAGCTTTAGCAACATCATGAGGGTCACTCGGAGGAATTCATGGAAGATATTGTCTCGCAACAACAGGAAATGTAATCACAGTTCCCAACCCAGTGGAAAGAAGATTTTTGTTGTAGAGGAGATGAAGTATAGGGTCTGTCATGGTGTGTGCTTTTGGATATGAAACTAGCTGTTCGCTTGGAGATTGTCTGAACATAAGGAGCTGCTGCGTCTGTAGTACCACCATTCTAATGTAGTATTGAGCAAAGCTCATAAGCACGGTTCAATTGATTCTCAGGGATGAGTACAGTTTCTGGAACAGTAGGGTCTATCACCTAAGCAAAGCTTATGATGATAAGGGGTAAGTTGTATGGTGGAACACCTTAACAACTTGGGTAATGATGAGTAGTATAGAGTAGACTATGTGACTCAAAGGTTGATGAGATTCCAACAACAAAGTTGATTGATGAGGTTGAACACAATGCCATAAGGGCAATGTTCCTACTTGCTATATACTGTATGAGAGGGTACTGTTTGTGGATGAGCACGCACATGTGTCAAGCAGTCATGTGACCGTTGGTCTGTTACCGAGTACTCCTGCTGCGGCTGCGGCTGCGGCTGGTCGTAACCGTCTTGTCTGGTTGGTGGTTACTTATTGCAGTGCCATCTGCCGTGTGGGACCCAGGATCGCAACATGATGCTGCATCTTCAAGAGCGAGTACCAAAGTATTTGCTTACACATTCTTCACCAATTGGGGCCCATCCCCTCTTCCAGTCAGCAGCACACTCATTTGCTGCAATCTCATCAATTGTCACTACCTGGTGATGCTACAAGTGCGTGAGACCTGGTAGAAATGCTGCCAGAGTGCTTCACTACGAGCTTTGGCATGCTTAGAAGCCACTTTTCTGGACCACCCGGGCCTCTCCAAGGTGGCATACATGGCCCTTTCAGTGCAGATGGCATTATATTCATCATACAAGAACTCGCACAGCTCCTCCAGGTATACAGTAGGCTTCTTGGAAAGCCAATCAAGCAAACCCTTCATGGGTTAGTGAACAGCTCTCATACAAGTTGCACCACTTATATTCTCCTGTGCCTTCAACAGCAAATTTGGCCGGCCTTTCACCATACTCTCTGGGGATACAGTGTATTGTAGAGATCTATGCTTAATGAGATGCTCTTCACTGTATTCCCAGCAACATTATGCTTCCAGGCAAGTGGTTTGAACCCAATATCAAACTGGAGATCAATAAGAATGTCCCTCAGCTTCTCTGAATGAAGTTTGCGACCCTTTTGAGCATGTTGGTGGTGAAGAATAGTGCTTTGGGATGAAAAAATGCATTGAAATGGTGTGCAAGTACTCCTATATATATACTTCACAGTGACATATAGTACCAAACAACAGGGGGTCAGCACATTTCTTCAACGATTGTAATTACGGGCTTCTCAATGTAGGCGTCTTTGTCTGCAGTCTAGACATTCTTACCGCATTTTTCCAGCGGCATATGGGAGGATTTCTGCTTTTCGGCATCACCCCGCTTCAGCGGGCGATGCAATCCGTACAAATTTTGGCTGTCTTCCATTTTTGTGCATGTTTGCGTTCGCCTTCCTGTTCCAAAGGGTACAATGGTCGGTAGATCCATGACCCAAGTGCACAAGGAACGATTACACCATGGCACACTCAGTGCGTACATAGCATCAACACCATTCTTCGTACCACGCAAGCCCACCCGCCCACATCAATTGCTAGTTCGTGTGCATGCAACAATAGTCTGGGAATTCATCTTACGCACTAGTGCCAATGCAAAACAACTTGGGAGCTATGATCACCACGCCTCCCCACCCTCCTCCAACTTCCTCCTCGCCCTCCCCATCAACCCCCTCAACCTCTCCGTCTCCTTACTATCCAAAAACTCCAAAACTCTCCTAATCTTCCCCTCCTCATTCACATCCAAGACAAAAATATATTCCCCCGTATGCTCCCACTCCTCCTTCCCGCCATCCACAACCTCCTTTCTAAACTCCGGGGTGTCCTGCTTTCGCTGGTATATGAGCTGAATGTAAGAGTGAGACTGATTCATCGGACGTTGTGGTAAGTCCGCTTATCGCCGGACAGGTCGTATGCAAGCGCTGGGGCTGGGTTTGCTGTGGTGTCTGTGAGTGAAGAGAATTGGCTGTTGAGGGTGGCGTCAAGATGGTGAGTGGTTTGAGCTCTGAGAAATGGGTTAGGAGGGGGTCAATATGCGATTGACTGAAGGCTCCATTCGAAAACGACCAATGCTGAATGTAACATTGCTTAATGATGACTTGTTTACAGTTCAGAGGATACGTCCATTTGGATAGAGCCTCAAAACAAAGAGCTCTGCTCTGGAAGAAGAGGAAGGGAGCAATCGAAGCTGCGAAATCTCGCGTTTCATGACGCGACGTGTATCCGATAGTATGTGTATCACAGTACTCGCTTACTCTCCCCAGCAGACATACAACATGTGTTCCGAAGACGGCATGCCTGACGGTCATGTGTACATCTAAAGGCCAGGCTAGGATTCAAGTCATTGCTCATCCACAGTCCTTCCATCCCATCCACCTCACGAGCTCTTCTTCCCTATTACAGGCAAGGATACCTTTGGCAACGCCGGCAAATTCGGCACCTTCACGGCCCCCAACCGCCCCCCCTGGAGCTGCGCCACCGCATCCCCCAAAAGCACCCTAACCGCTCCTTCCATCCTGCGATCCCCCCTCCTCCTCATCCACCCCAGCACCAACGCCAGCACTAGCAAATCAACAGCTATATGCTTAACACTCGCCCAAAAAAACCGCCATATCGCTCTAAAGAACCGGTAATGGACGCGGTGCTGGAAGAGCCGCCGTGCTTCGAGTTGCTCTCGTAAGGCGGCGACTTCGGCGGTCATCCTCATGAGCGAGGATTCCACGCGTTTCCGCCATTTGAGGTCTGCGGCCGAGGGTGTGTCTGCTTTTGTTGGTTCGGTCTTGGGAGTGTTGTGTGTCGGGAGGGGAATGGGTTGAGGGATGATTGTGCGCATGCGGGGCTGTGGTGTTGGTGTGCCGACGGGTCCTGGCTCTATGTTTCTTCGAGATGGTGTTCGTGAACGTGTAGGGCGTTTGAATTTTGATTTCGGGTATTGTGAGGGCAGTTGCGCGTTTGCTTCTGAGAGGTTGTGGTCCATTGCACCTTGTCTGTATAGTTCGAGCGCGTATTGGGAGTCTGGGGCGTCGACGAATTCTTCGCGCTCGAGGTCTGCTTCTTCGGCTTCGAGTGATTCTTCGCTTTGGGACATGGGCGATTTGATCTGGAGGGGTTGATCGTCGTCGTCGGCGTGGTTCGAGTATTCTTCCTCGTCTCTGGTGGTGCGTTGCCGCTCGAGTGCAGAGTATGAAGCTGACATACCTGTTCCTACTTGGTCGAGCGTCTGGAGGGGTGATGAGGAGGACGAGGAGGGGACGTTCGATTTCACTTGGTCCCAGACGAATTCGAGTTCGGCGACGAGTTCGCGGGAGTCGGGCGACGGCGAGGCGTACTGGTGCATGGTGTCGATCAGGGTGGTGATGTAGCGGCGTTTTGCTTCGGTGCGCGAGAGGTTTTTTTGCTGTTTCCAAGCGGCCCTGTGTGTTGTCAACATCCCATACTTGATATACATGGCAACCCAGCATGGCGAAGCGTGGAGGGTGTCGCGTGCATACCATTTCTCTCGCGCCCTTTGATCTTGCTCGCTGTCGCCCTCAGGTCGGTCCATGATGCCATCCACATCACCCTCTATTCACATCAGCCTCATCCCTCTTCTGTGGATAGACGCTGCATACCCATGGCCTGCTTGTATAGTCCATATAGCCGTAACCGTGTCGCAGAGGGAGGCTTCTGCGACCCCGTGCGGATCTTATTAACTGTGTTGAGTGCATGACTGAAGACTCGATCTATACAAATGATATCAGCGTGTATCTAATTTTTTTGTCGTTGCCACTGCGACATTGATGTCGTTGCACCTACCTACTGAATCGGCCATGACGAGCGTCTACAACGCCCACGTGTGGGGCGACAATCGCAAGGCCCCAGTTCATCCACAGCAGTCTAGTCGATGGTCGTGTGCGCAAGACAGATATCCAAGAACAGCTGTCATAGGCAAGGACTCGAAGGAAACGTGCATGATGCGATCAAATGCGGAGCCGGGATGATATGCTCGATAGGGATGCTAGGAACTGGGGTCGCTTCACCTCCTGCCTCGGCCCCGGGAGAGAGGCCGGGGCGGCGGTTTCGGGGGGTTCTTCACATGTCACATCAACCCAAACTTCAACCCATGTGCATCTTCACATCTGCATTATCACAACAATCGTTCTGAGCGCAGCAATGATACCGAGTTGCTTGCAATATGTATCACAGCTTCCATAATTCGATCGAATCAAAGCTCTCACGTCAGGAAGCATTGCCCCAATCTGGCAAGTCTGCCCGCAGTATGTTTCACAGTCGCCTTCGTACAGAGCCAAGTCAAGACTGTTGGTAACTATACATTATTGTACATGTTGGTCTTTGATCGCATCCGCGATAGTGCTACACCTATACTACGCTGGTCTCATGCACGTCTTCAATCGCCAAAGCAATAGCGTCGCATGTCCCTCTTCCTTTAGACAGTGCATGTCTTTGGCCGGCCGTGCGGTAGCACTCCATCCAGTGTCCATATTCTTACAACGACGCATGTCTTTGACCGTTTAGCAGTAGCATCGCGCCTCTTCAGTATTATGTAAACGCGCGTCTTTGATCAACAGGTCGCCTGATGATAGCGCTGCGTTCATCCTCCTCTTCACTTGGACGCCTAGTAGACGTACGGAATGATCCTGTACGGCACGAGCTCAACGTACCTGTCCCAATCCTTGCCATACTTCCTCCTGCACTTCTCCTCATCGCGACGCTCGCGGTGAATGAGCAGAACGGCAAAGTACACCATGAAGAAGTACGTGAAAATCATACCCCAGCCCTTTGCACCATCAGGCACGACATACTTGCCATAGCTGTTCTTGAAGAAGTATGCGTCGGTCTGGGTAGCCTGGATGGGGTGCTCGGTGACGTTACGGATCACGTAGCCAGAGAGTGCGGTGGGCAGGACGTACGACCAGCTCATGAACCAGTCGCCCAGGTAGTTGATGTGGCGCGCTGTGCCCCACCAGCCAGACACGAGGAGACGAGAGCCAGCGGCTGTTTCGATGTACTTGAGGTGCTTGACGCGCGGGTCGTCGGGGTTGGTGCGGAAGCGGTTCTTCTCGTTATTGACAGCGCGGAAGATGTAGTAACCGATGCCCTGAACTGCGAGGACAGCCACGATGCCTTGAAAGCCGAGATCGACAGGGTAGACGGAGAGGTAGCGGGCTTGGAGACTGTATGTGAAGGGGACCCAGACAAGGTCACCAAAGGACAGCATCATACCGAAACCGTCAGCGATCAGGTCAATGGTGGTAAGAATCGCGGGCTCCATGTACAGGGCGTCGAAAGTGTAGATGGCTTGGGCGGCGGTGACCAAGATGATCGAGTCAGTAACACGGCCGTGGTTGCGGTACTGCTTCATGATGAAAGCAAGGTCCATGATGATCCAGCCCAGCATGCCAGGGCGCAACTCGCACCATGCCTTGATGTCGACCTCGCCGAAGATGGGAAGCACGACACGGGGATTCAGCTCACGACCGATGAACCAATCGTAGAGCATATTGCCTGAGTGGCCGCCAGCAGCAAGCTCGCGCATGCCAGGGTCCTTGGGGTGCTTGACGCTGAAGGAGCGGACATAGACGTAGGTGGCCAAGAAGTAGGAGATCAGGATGTTGGTGGTGAGGATGCCGACGTAGTTGTCGGTGATGAAAGTCCAGACAGACCAGTCAGCGCCATACACAACGGTGCCAGCGCCTAAGATAGCCATGGTGAAGAGGGCGGAGCTGAAAGCTAAGAAACGTCAGTTGCAAACATAGATCTAGTAAGATGTACAACATACCATTGAAGCGGTAGTTCAGCTTTCCGCCACTCCTCAGCTCAGTACCTTGAACCTCAGTACCGGGCAGGAATGTGTGCAGGGTCAGGCTGAGCAGGTAGTAACCCAGGGTTCCAAGAACAGCGTTGGTGTTGAGCAGGCCCTCAACGCCAGTCCATCCAACTTCCTTTTTCAGCTGGTCAAGACTGAAGTCCGACGGAGAGAGTAGGATAGGTGCAGGACATCCTGAGATGTCGTTGCACAGAAAGGTGAAGACGTAGACCAGGACAGGCAGACCGAATGAGATGACGAAGGCACCTGGGCTAGGACGAGTTTTAGCTGCGGAAGTGAAGGAAAAATTGCGATTCGAACGTACGGGCCTAGGAACTCATAGCCGTGAGGTTTCTCAGCGGGCAACCTGTCGACCTCGCGTTTCGAAGCCATGTCTGGAGTTGCTGCCCCTTGCTCTTTCGATATTTACGGACGCAAATCGAAAAGGGGCAGAAAATCAAAGCACTCACCAAAGTCTACACACTCTCGTTCAGACTCTCGTTGAGACTCTCGTTCAGACTCTCCAAATCGCTCCTCTTCAGTACTCGAGAAGCGGGTGTTGTCAGATATATAACCTCACCAGGCTCAAGAAGTCGAACGAGCAAAACACAAGCCGGATCGCTCGAACCCGTAATGATGCGTAGAACGCGCGGGCTCCATCTATGCCAAGCCATACGCTAGCGCCCGATCGAGACGCGACGGACAGGGATGCTGCCATTCGCGAGCGATGATGCAGCGGGTGAGCTCCGGGCAAACGTGTTGGCATTGAACGCAGGGCGGCTGTTCACGATCCCATTCAACACCCGCCATCCCCAACATATCCTGTCTTTACAGAGCCCAGAGCCACGATGAAGTCAGCGCTCACCTCGCTGCTCGTCCTGCTGTCGTGCAGTCTAAGCTGTGTGAAGGCTGCGAGCGACAAGCCGCTCAAGCCGTGCACCGTTGTATCGCCGACGACCGAGCGCTTCTTTGATCTAAACGGGCTGCGCCGGACGCTGCCCAAGGAGGGAGACAAGAAGAAGGATGGCGATGAGGGGAGCTGGCATGCGAAGGGGTACGACTACGGCGCCAACTTCACCGTCAACTTCTGCGGGCCGGTGGTGGAGGAGTTGAGCGATGTGCAGGATCTCGACAAGAAGCTGTGGAGGAATGTAAGCGCGTTCTACGAGAGGGGCGATAGGCAGTATGCTATTGGGTGAGTCTTGCCAGCTGGGGTGGGAGAGAGGACGGCGCATCGCTGGATGGTGTTGCGACAGGCAGCAGCATACTCGAACACGGAGCTGACATGACGGCAGTCTCGAGAACTCAGAGCCCATATTCCGCGGTAAGAAGCTCATCCTCAATTATACCGGCGGCTCGCTGTGCCCCTCGACCTCCTCGAAGCGCTCGCCCGTCGAACTGCCGCGCGAGATCATCGGCGACGACGACGATGACGACGACAAGAAGCACGAGGACCAAGACTCGGACAAGAACAAGAAGAAGCCCTCATCAGACAAGTCGGAGCGCCGCAAGACCACCATCATCTCGCTGCTCTGCGAGTCCGATCCGCTGGGCAAGAGCAGCATTTCCTTCGTCGCCGCTGTCGACGACTGCACATACTTCTTCGAAGGCCGCTCGCGCTTCGCCTGCGGTATCGTACACGCGGACACGCAAACACTAAGCCCCGGCGGTGTATTTGGCGTCATTGCGCTGATCGCGGTGCTGGTTTACTTCGTGGGTGGCTGCGTATACCAACGTACCGTCATGCACCAGCGAGGATGGAGACAGCTGCCCAACTACGCCATGTGGGCGGGCATCTGGCGATTCTTCTCGGTATGTCTACCGACACGCTTCAGGCAGGGGAAGTACTGACAGGCCTAGGATATGTTCATCATTCTTACATCCTCCTGCGCGCGCTTCATGCCGTCCCGTCGAGGCTATAGCCGTGTCACGCTAGGTGCGGATAGCAGAGGGCGAGGTCGACGAGACGAGAGCGAGAACAGGCTGATAGACAACCTCGACGAAGAGTGGGACGATTAAACGTGCGACGATACCTTTTCCTTGTATATGACACATATTATTGGCGTTCAAAAGGGATCTGATATAGGACACGGACTGGACAGCGCCTCGGGGTGCTGTCTAGATAGACAATGCCATAGATTGACCCACATCGTCGCTGATTCAATCGTGCTGACTCAGTCGTCCTTGAGTTGTTCGACATGACGAGGAAGGAGCGACCACAACTGCTCAGAGGCGCACATCTCCAGGTCACCAGCAGCATAACACTCTCCACACGATGGTCGCTTTTTGCGAGTGATTGGGTTAACGAAGCCAGCGAGATGATGGTGTGTACCTTAAAATTGTTTCCCCACTCAATGCTTACTCCGAACACAGTATCGAGTTGCACCTCCAAGCACAATGGACGAGGTTCGATTACAACCATGCTAGTCTACGTAGCATCAACTAGGCCCTAGACTCGGTCTCAGAGCGTCCCTCTGCCGCATAGAATGCCCTGTACGTATCTCGAAACAAGCACCGGCCAAGATCTTCTTTCACTGTCAATTTCTCTACGACCACCATCCACCCTAGCGTGAAGATCCTAAGCATTCACAACCCCACTCTGCTCAGGTCCTTCGAGTTCAAGTGAAGTTCCCTCTTGCTAGCTTCTAGTCAACGATCCCTCTTCCTGTAAAATTGAAGCTCACCTCGCTCGACCGTCTCTCCACTCTGTCCACCCCACCTCTCCAACTCAGACTCCAGACGCAAAACACCGTCAACATCATGAAGCCCTCCATAATCCTCGCTGGCTTCCTCGCCACCATGGCCGCCGCCAACCCCAAAGCTTCTCATCTCTACGTGGTACAGCGATTAGGGCTAACCTATTGCAGTCATGGGCGTGCTGGTTGAACCCTGAAGCCTGTGCCATCACTTGCTAGTGCGGTACTATTCGCTGCAAACCGGATTGCAAGATGTGTGGGTACCGCTGTTAGATGGTGTTCGGGTTAGGTACTCCCTATATGGGATACAGGGTCCTGGTGCAGATGGCTGTGCTGGGTGCAAGGGCAGAAGATTTGAAAGGAGCGATTTGGACATTGGAAGGATTTGGCGAAAGGATGGTACATGACACACGGCCGATAGTCAACGGGTTACAGTCTTTCTGGACGATAGTCAGCTCATTCTTAGACAACATTGAAACATCAGGTGTTTACTTCTTCCTAACCCTAATGCTTCGACGTACTGCAATGCATGTCATGTGACTATCGTTCCTAAATCATGCCCCTTCTGGTTTTACGTGTTCTCCGACTCAGTCATGAGGACGGAATAGCAAATTTAGATGCAACTGGTATAAGTGAAGGTAGATATGCGCCTGCTAGCGTCGCTCCCTCGTCCCATCCACTACATAAACTGCTTCTACCTCGCCCTCTCTGCTCTCCCCCTCTCTGCTCTCCCTCACCACGAGCTAACATTGATCGAATTTGCCAACATCCAATCATTCATCCACTTAACCACGATGAAGCTCATGGTAATGATCGCTCTCTTCTATGGCATCTTCGCCGCCTCCGTCATGGCCGCACCCACTACCACCGGTGACGGTGAAGTGACCTTCGTCAACTCCATCCTCAGGGACTCCTCCGCTAACGGCGACTTCGCTGCTCCGAAAGACAGGCCTGTTGTACCACCAAACACCTATCTAGATGTCACGCCAGAGCGCTGCAATGCGCGCCAGGCAGAGTGCATGGAGGTCAGTCGAACTAACTTGCGCGCGTTATGAGAAGGTCACTGATATCAAGTTGGAGAGGATCTACACATGCGTTATCCCTATTTGAGCATAAGGTTGCAAGACGCTTGGGTACAACGACTGCACACATGTCACCGACACTTGGGGAGCCGCCAACGCTGCCGATACTGCTTCTGCCGACACTGCTTTCTCCAACAACACTGAGTCGCAAGCCGCTGCCCGCCTTGTTGGGCCTCCTCCAGGTCAGGCTCCTAGGCCTCTCAACGGTCCTCCTCCTTGCCACTGCTTCCGTACCACAAGCCTAGCAAAGGGAGGTGCCAGGACGCTTTCGACGAGTGCAGGAAGGTAAGTCACCCAGCTCCCTGCCCTTGATCATACTCCTGTTGTGATACTAAACGGCACTAACATGAAAACAGGGCTGAATTTGCAAAGCCGACCCCAAGAACTGCGATAGGCTGTGCGACTGTTATATTGGTATCTGGGACCGCGCGTGCTACGCTGACCGGGGCCTCGGCACTTGTGTGCACGGCCATCGCTTCCCGCAGACCTGAGTCGTTCACAGGCTGCTGTTGAATATAAATCTTGAATAGATTTCTCTTTCAGCTGCATTTCAATGATCTGGGAGAACCGTTATATACGGATTGTGCGCGAGGGTGGGATTGGTGATATCTCCTGAGCGATAGTTAGCTCTTCCTCCCATAATGACATGAATGGGAACGTTCGTCATCCATTTCTTCCACTTTGAACTGAAGCTGTGCTTGATAACATACAGAAGCATACCGAAGAAAATGCTCAAGGGCAGCCAAACAACCCACGCATAACTTGAACCCCCTTCTTTCACCCAAATTCCTCAAACTCTTTCGAGTCGGCAACAATCTTAGCTAAACGTGAGGCGCCATTTCCTTGAGCTGCCTCCCACGAAGCGATGCGGACAGAACTCAAGGATGTGCAGCATCTCGATGCGGCTTCCTTCCTCACCGTTCACGGAGTACTCCTCCACCAACGCCCTCGAAACGCTCAATTACCATTGATATTACCCCTAAGATACCACTCGATGAGACTGTCGTAAGAGCGACTGCAAAAGATCAGAGATAATGTGCGAGTCGCACGGCAGTAGTCGGCGGGCGGCGGGCGGCCGAGTTTACCCCACAACTTACCCCGGATCTGCATGCAAGGCCGCACGCCACATCCTCGGTTTCGAGTCGCGATGATGTGTTCGAAGTTTGCGAAATGCTGTTTTGCAGGCTGTCGCGTGATTCGTATCCACACTTGATCACGTATTGCTTCACCAACGATTGGACAGCACTTCGGAAAGCAAAGAGCTTCTGATTGTGTTACAGAGTGGGGAAGCTAGCCTCTGCCTACATAACACGACTGATAGTGTTGATTCTCACAGCACTTTTGCATATAGGTAAGCCTAAAGTTGACACCTGAGAAGTGAATCTCATTGACACAAAAGCCCCTGAAGCGATCACAACTTTTTGAAAGCCACTTGAGAATATATCAATCATGGCTACAGCAAAGATCGTTGCCCCAGCTCCCATCACAGAAGTCCCCATTCCACTCGCCGACAAGTCAGCAGTAGACATCAAGACAGAAGACATAGCCGAGGCAGAACCACTGCCCTTCGATCCAGTCGCGCTCAAGGAGAAGTACCTTGCCGAACGTGACAGGCGTCTCGCTCGCAATGAGGGTATCGAGCAGTACACGCTTCTCGACGGCAAGCTCTCACACTACCTGAAAGACCCGTGGGTCGAGTCAGGCTTTGAGCGCGATCCGGTTGAGGAAGAGACGGATGTTGTGATCGTGGGAGGAGGGTATGGAGCTCAGGTCGTAGCTGTTAGGTTGATCGAGGCTGGGGTGAAGAACTTCAGGATCATCGAGAAGGCTGGTGAGTTTGGCGGTACTTGGTATGTTCATCGGTACGACTATGCCTGGATTTGGGCTGACTTTTCAGGTACTGGAATCGATATCCAGGTAAGCGTCCAACTCATCTGGTCTTCGGTACTCATAGTACTGATTCAGAACTTAGGTGCACAATGTGACATCGAGTCTTACATCTATATGCCTTTACTCGAGGAGGTTGGCTACATGCCTACTGAGAAGTACGCCAAAGCGAAGGAACTACTCAAGCACTCGCGCATAATCGGCGAGAAGTTTGATCTTTACTCCAAAGCTCTGTTCCAGACTGAGGTTGGCGAGATGCGTTGGAATGAAGAGGAAGGCAAATGGACAACACACACATCGCGCGGCGATGTGATCAAGTCGCAGTTCGTCATTCCTGCAGCAGGACCATTGCATCGACCGAAACTTCCTGGTCTGAAAGGTATCGACGACTTCAAGGGTCACTCCTTCCACTCTTCGCGCTGGGACTTCGACTACACTGGTGGTGGTTCTTCTGGTGATCTGCATAAGCTTAAGGACAAGCGAGTCGGTATCATCGGAACAGGGGCTACTGCAGTCCAGATTGTTCCTCATCTCGGTGAATGGGCAAAGCAAGTCTACGTCTTCCAGCGCACTCCATCGTCAATCGATGTGCGCGGCAACAGACCCACCGACGAAGAGTGGACGAAGGCACTTCAGCCGGGATGGCAAAGACACCGCATGGACAACTTTAACAGCCTCATCAACGGCGGCAACGAGCCTGAAGACCTAGTCGGCGATCGCTGGACAGATATCATCCGGTCCCTCCTCACCGTCAAAGGCGGCCCCATTTCAGATCCAGCTGTGTTTGCCGCCAAGATCCAGCTCGCAGACTTTAAGAAGATGGAAAGCATACGCGCCCGCTGCGATGAGATCGTTAAAGACAAAGACACCGCCGACGCTCTCAAGCCCTGGTACAATCAATTCTGCAAACGCCCCTGCTTCCACGATGAGTATCTTCAGACCTTCAACCGCCCGAACGTCAAGCTTGTCGACACCAAAGGCCAAGGTGTCGATCGACTCACAGAGAAAGGTGTCGTAGCCAACGGCGAAGAGTACGAAATTGACTGCCTAATCTACGCAACCGGCTTCGAACTCGCAAACGACTGGTCGCACAAAACAGGCATCGAAATCTACGGCCGCGACGGCACCACCATCACCGAGAAATGGAAAGACGGTGCCTCCACTCTACACGGCTGGACGAGTCGCAAGTTCCCCAATTGTTTCTGGGTGTCCGTCGTGCAAGCAGCGCTGACGCCGAACTTCATGCACGTCACTGCCGCACAGGCACAGCACTTCGCATATGTCATCTCGGAGTGCAACAAGCGTGGCATCAGGACAATTGAGCCGACGCAAGAGGCAGAGGAGGAGTGGTGTGATATCATCGTTAAGGGCACGGCGATCAGGAGCGACTTCTTCAAGGAGTGTACCCCGGGGTACTATAACAATGAGGGCAAGCCGAGTATGAGTGCGGCGAGGAATGCGACGTATGGGTATGGGTCTCAGGCGTTCATTAAGATCTTAGAGGCGTGGAGGGAGAAGGGAGATTTGGGTGGTTTGGACGTAAAGTACTTTGATAAGGAGGGGCAGAGTATTGCGCACTTGTAGTCTTTAGATTGTCATTAATGCCGTAATGTAACGCCTGCCATATCTCGCAGACATACCCAAACACGTAGTTTTGAGTGCCGAACGCCGAACTCCATAATCGAGACTCAGAACCCACCAACCCTTACTTCCCCGACGAAACTCGGTTTCAAGAAGTCAGTTATCTCACCCTCTTCGGGCGGCGTATGTGGCCCCCCAACCCCCACACTCAGTCCTCCAGCACCTCCTCCCACCCCCACACTACTCGTCTTCCTCCTCTTCCCACTCCCCCTCATCTCACGCTCATAATCCAACTCGTCCTTGAGACTCTCGACTTCTCCTTCTTTCTCCTTCCACAAGCGCAGCACCTTCTCCCTCTCCTCTTCGATCCGCCGCTCCTCCTCTTCGGATTCCAACTTGATGAGGGCGAGCACAGCATCGCGAGCTGCGGCTGCTGCATCCTCACCCTGCAACGAGGTGCCGGTGGAGCAGCCTATTGCGCCGAGGAGGGCGCCGGTGGGGGAGAGAATGGGGAGGCCGCCGGGGAGGGTGCAGAGGCGTTGGGTTGTTAGATTGAGAAGTGGTGTGGTGGGCACCTGATCTGACAGTGCGGAGGTGGGCAGGCGGTTCGAGGCAGATGTAGTGGCCATGGAGATGGAGGTTTCGATTGAGGACAACTTGGCGGTACCCATGCGGGTGAAGGCGAGCAGGTGCGTGTGTGCGTCTACGATGGCGATGCTCATGGGTACGCCGATTTCGGTGGCGTAGAGTTCGGCGGCTTTCAGGGCCACAGATGCGCCGGTTTGGGTGAGTGTGGGAAGGGAGACGACTGCGCTTGATTTTGTCGCCATGGTGGGAGGCAGAGAAGGTAGAAACACTAGTGTGAATGCAGGATCGAAAGAGCTGTTGTAAGCCTACGATGATGTGTAAAAAGTTCAGAGAAGGCCGAAAGCAAACAGCCCAGCCCAAGGAATAATAAAGCAGCAACCATGGAAGGATGAAATACGACATGCGACAGTGGGGACTGCTGCTCTTGTAGCTCACCATGTGGCAAGCTCCGCCGGGTACCCAGTTCAGAATTGGAGAAAACGGTCGGGCCAGGAGCAAGAATCCGGGGCGGAATCAAGCATCATATCTCGTACGCGTACCAGAACTCTGACTAGGGTTATTTGGATGTGCGGTAATCTTGGGTTGTGGCCTTGTGCTGGGCTAGACGAGGCCGGGTACATTGTCCCGAAAGGGAAATACTTTGGTACTGTGGAGAATATGACAGCGGTGCTTAACAGAGTCGAGATGAGCATCCAGCTGGGCTATCGGTCGGTAAGTGATCCGGTGCATCAATTTAGCAGTGGACATGGGAGACGTTGGACGGAGTGCGATGCCGGAGGTAATATCGGCTTCAAATCGTATGCAACTGATGTGAAAGGTTATCATCCTGCATCAAGATTCATCACGCTAACTTATTATGTTCAGAACTACGATGCACCGGAAGACTGGACGGGTAGTCATTACCAAACAGAGATCGTTGTTGAAACATCCAGCAAACGTTGGTGTCGAGCCTGGGAGTCGAGTCGCGCTATTTCAAAAACGCCCTAGCTTCGTTGAGATGTACCATGTCCGTGCACGTGATGTGCACCCCAACCACTTCCACAGTACACACGAAAATGAGGCTGTAGAGCCACACGCAAAGCTTTCATCACAAAAGTTTTGGTGAAGCTTTCTATAGACCTATGCAACCAACTTTGCCTATACAAATCTTCATGGGAGAGTAAAAGTGCAGCCGTGCAATGTGGTTTTGATTGGGGCTGCCAGAAGCAGCTGTTGAAGTCATACTTTAAGCAAAGCCTGTAAGCATGGTTTGATTAGTTCTCAGGGATGATTACAGTTTCTAGAACAGTAGGGTTTATCACTTAAGCAATGCTTGTGATGACAAGGGGTAAATTGTATGGTGGAACACCTTAACAACTTGAGTAACAATGAGTAGTATAGAGTAGACCCTCTTGTAACGCCTTCGACCGAAAGCGCTCCGATAACGTGTGGTCCCTGCGGGACTCAGCACACCGCTCTCCTTCCTGTCGCTAACTACCTCCGTGTCACCTAGACATGGGTAGTTCCAATTCCCCTCCGAACTGTATATTTAATCAGTCCGACACAGTCGTTAGATAGAGCAGTTTTTCTGTATCCTTTCGTACAAGACCTATAGGTGTAGGGAATTCAATCTTAGTGTTCTCAACGTCCCAGCACTCCCATATGCCTCGTAGTGGACTCACACTTACTTCGGACATCTTCCCTACTGGCCTGCGTCGTTACACCTCTAGCTCAAAGGCTGATAAGATTCCAATAACAAAGTTGATTGAAAAGGCTGAACACAATGTCATAAGGGCAATGTATCTACTTGCTATATACTTGAGTGAATGTGTTTGTTGTGCATGATGCTCTGTTGCTCTCTCTGATCTCTAGAGATCAAGAGAACGGGAGAGCATGGGTTTGTTCTCCTGCTCTTATGCCAAAGAGAGGGTGGCAGATTAGGTTGAATTGCTCTCTCAATTGACTTGCTTGATATGTTCGCATCATTGCAAACGATGTTATATCACCGTTGACATCAAGCTGTTGTCGAGCCTCTTAAGGAAAAGTATCTCCCAAGATCGAAATTACTGACAGGTTTCTACAATTCTACAGCGACGCAGATGGTTACGCGGAAGCGTCTCGTTGCACTCAGTATCTACACGACTTTCTCCTTGCTACCACACTTGTATATGAGGTAGTGCATGCTGTAGGCGTGATGCGTCGAGGTAATCTCATGGAGCCTCGCTATCGACTGGACTATTCCGAGGCCGAATGGGGCTATGCTTGGGAGAACTTCATTTTTGGCAGTATCTTCAGCCCGCTAGACAGGACCAAACCTAGTACACACCTATTGATGCGTAAGGTCTGGTCTGACGTGAACTTAAACGCGAAAGGTGGTAAGGAGTGTTGGTGCGTTGCAAAAGTCTGTGGACCCCCTGATTTTAGATATGCACAATACCATACTTCTGATGCCTGAGGAATATGGCAATATGCATACCATTCTACTCGCATCAATGAGCTGAGTCTGATAAAGGGTAAATACTGCCCTAATTGCTGACGGTAACTAGGCTAAAGGATCCTAAAGGATGTTATGGTGGCGGTGCGGTGGTGAAAATGATGGCAACAATGATGTATGTGATCCTAAGCTTGGCAGCAGCAGTGCCTCTGAGTGGTGGTGAAGGTCTGGGTCTGGGTCTGGCACGTGAGAGTCCACTTATATACCTCTAGGCTGCCCCTGACCCATCCTTCCCTATACTACCCCGCCTTAGTTCTTGTTATGACCCAAAACCAGGGGGGTCCACAGACTTTTGCAACGCATAATACTGCGATGTTTCCATGTCTTGGATAGCACATCGGTTCCGTACCGAGACATGGATTATTATCGCAGAGAAGGGTCTAACCGCCATCGCACCACCAACAGCTCACTTCAAAAACCAGGTCGCTCACAAACTTGATGCATGGGTGGTCTACTCAGATAGCACCAATGTACGCAAAGACATCGCAGATCTCTACAGAGAATGGCAACGTATGGCAACTACCTCGCGTTCGAAGAGTCTTTGGATTGCAGATTAGCCTCACATACGATCTACTACAACAATCGTACAAAAGCAGAGCTACAAGAGTTGAACGTGCCACGAACAGGCGACGTGCCCATGTCTTCTCTAATTCAGAGTTTATTGTCGTCGAACAGTTCTGACCACAGCATTAAGAAGCCGCGTTCACTAGCACATAAGCTGCTGCCAACGACAAAAGCGCCTCTTTTTGCCGCTTGTGGCGAATCTTCACCACGCAGCATCCGGCGGAAGCGACGAGTGGATGCAAATGATGATGGCGATTACTTACCGAAAACTACGAAATGCAAGCGTTCAAAGGCATAAATGCGCTGTTTCTCACAATGCCCATATGATCTTAAAGGTGGCAATATGGCCATTGAGCTCCGAGAAGTTTCATGTCTCTGTTGCTCAGTACGAGCGCAGGCTTCATTTTTGTACATATGCATTGTGTCATATAATGTTTATAGTATTGCAAAGTACTCACTGCTTCACCTCCGATGCACTTATGCCTGCCGTTGGAAGATTGAGCACATGACAATGTCCACCGCATACTTCACGCCAGCGAACGAACCGTGACACAGTACACCGCCATTTCGCAAGATCACATGTTCATTATCAGCGATTATCAGCCATCACACCAAGCGTTGTTAGCAAGAATGCTTAATGTCGTTGTTTCTATTTTCGGTCGTTGTACTGCTGTTTCCGGGCCGAGTCTGACACCTGCATGTGCACAGCCTCGCTGTCAGCTGTCACCCGTCAGCCCAAGCCGAGAGCCCGTAACACATGCGACCGCACACCATGTGTAGATCTCCGGCCTTATCTGAGCGGGTTTTGTTGATTGTCGGAGCGGATGCATGCATGAATCGAGGGTATTCAACGTTGATCTGGCTGCAGCTTGAATGTTCTGCGTCGATACGAAGTAGCAACTGCAACATTTCTCGCTCGCTAAAGGCGGCTACACAGCTGAACTTACACAACTCACCGAACATCGAAACACTGTAGATCATAGTTTGCAATTCATCGATAAGGTTTGGTTTCGATGTTTGTGGCTCCCGTGTCTACCTAATCAAGCTTTCCAGCCCCCAATCACCCCGCACTGTACTCGGGCACTTGTAGTAGTGTAAGCGTTTTTGCACTACCGCTGTACCTCTTCTGTGCTTCATCTCCGCCTTGCTATCAATCGAAAATCATCGGCGTCCAATCTTATAGCCGAGTGTTTACAGTGACTTCATCAGTGCCATCTAGAGGGCGAAAGAAGATCGATATGAGCAGTCTCTATATTAAGAACGCAACTTTCACATCGAGTTGAACAAAAGTAGTATTGCCGGAAGATCGACACGAATACGGGCATCCCTTGGCGGCAGATGTCAGCGATGCCTTCTAGCGACCTTCTCAACTGCAGGACATAAGCGAACCCGAATCTGTCCTTCAATCTTAATTTGAACCTTGAAGCCTTCGCTTTGGGGTTCGGAAAGTTCGGTAGTCCACGGAATACATGCAAGACAGGGACGCACATGGTGTGTTGTTCAAGGCTTCTTGCAAGGCATACTGCTGCACATCTACCCATCTGTTCATTCTTGTGTCATTGATAATGAGAATATGTGCTTAGTTGTTTGGCGAAAGTTACCCGTAGGCGACTCCTCATAGTTGATCAATCACTGAGCTGCTAATCTGAAGGATCAAGACTAGGTAGTAAATCATGCATTTGATTATGATCATGGTAACCATTATGTACACTTGTATTCGTAATTGGCCATATACAGAAAGAACAACAGGGCTTAAAATATATCTCAGAAGATGATCAAGCGAGGGTATCTTAGATGCTGAGGTAATTCCCATCAACGCCGTGCTCAAACATGACAATTGTGAATATGCAACGCAGTGCGTATTGGGGCAAGAAATCAATTTCTCCTGCCTCTGGCGCCGCGCCATCTCGCCTCCAAGTCTCTTGCTCTTGCTGCTGCTTCTGCCCGCTTCTTGGCGTTCATTTCTGCTTGGCTTTGTGCATAGTCTGGAAGTTCGTCGTCATCTGGTGTAGCATCCCCATCGAGACCCAACATCTCCAACTCAGCATTTATAGCATTCATATGTGGTGTGAGATTGGCGTAAGATGGTTGAAATGTCTCTTGGCGCAGAACGCTCGACATAGGTGCAGACACAGAGCGTGAAGACGCGAGCGGCGGTTCGAAGCTCTGCCAGCTTGCAGTTTGATGCGTACGATCGGGTATCGGTGCTGGTATGTATTGGGGCGGGACTGGTATTGATCCATTGCTAGGTCTGCGCGCGAAAAGAGAACTCTGCAATCGGTTCGGACCATTAGGAGACCACGGATCCGAATCTTCTGGGAGACCGGTCGTTGCTTCCACGAAAAGATGAAACTGTGAAGGATCGGCGAACGGTTCTGTGGGAGACAGCCAAGTGTGTGGCCGTGGCCTGCTAGACACAACACTACGGGCTGTGGGACTAAGTATTGTAGTATCAGGAAACGTTCGCGCTCGGGTAGGCGAAGCATCAAAGTGTGTGTCCACCGGGCTTACGCGCGATGGGTATTCGTGCATCGCAGGATAGGGCTGGTATCGTGTTGTATCTCGATAGGCCAGGTTTGCTGACTGGATGCGAGCAAGTGGTGGACATAATGGAGTGGGGTCATGACTTTGTCCGTATGGCGAATTCGGCATGCTACGAGAGTATTGCTGTTGGTAGTGGCCGTGTACATCCACACTTAAATGAGCCCCTGCAGACAAATGCCGTTGGCTATGAGAGTGTGGCCCAGGTTGCAGGTACGATGGGTCGAGATGGGTGCTCGAAGATCGACTCCGAAAGAAAGACCGTACTGTGGCTGACTTTCGCCCTGCTTCGGTCGGAGGTGGTGGTAGTGACTTATTGATGTCTGGAGTTGTAGAGATCGTAGGAACTGATAATGGTATTTGAGATGAGGTTGAAGTCAACGAACCCATACTCAGACAAGTTGATGTAGTGCGGTATGCCGACTGTTCAGACTGATAATGTCGGTTAAAACTGGGCATGTTGAACCAAAGCTCGGTGTCATCTTCAGCTGGACCTCTAGACGCTAATCTTGATCGGTTGTCTGCCATTGTACCCTCTTCCTCTTTTTCCGCCACGCGACTCCTAGTCTGGTCGAAAGGGAAAGTCGACGCAATCGACCTCGCTAGCGATAGGTTGTAACGCGTAATTTTAGTAAGTGTCGTTGAAACGGTGAGCAGCTGGTAGCCTGCAAGCACACTCAAGTATGCTAAGGTTGTATCGCGGGAGGGATATCGAGGCTGTAACTGTGCCCTCGGGTACGCAGGGGTAGACAGGCCAGGCAAGTCTAACAGCAGTGGTGTGGTCGTGTCGGGATGGAGCTGCAGCTGTATGGCGTGCGCTAATGCACAGAGGAACCTTCAGCCGATTTAAAGGGTTGAACACCGAATTGAAGCGCAAAATACTAGTCAGAACCAGCGATTCCAGAGCTGCCGGAGTTCCGAGCATGCGATCAGTTCAGGTAGGACGGAAGGAGTGTTTATGGGCGGGATTGACCGAGCGGTCTGCCTCTAAGTGGCTGTGGCAGCCGCGCGCAGAGACAGGGCGCGCGCGACTAGATGGGAGATACTTTGTGTAGAAGTCGGAAGAGGAGATTCTTTGCAGTAGGTTCAAAGATACTTAATACTCCCATGTTAGAGTACTTAGTTCCCAACGGGGCGGAGGCGAAGAAGATGCTGGCCTGACTACACTCGTGCCCGCACGGAGGTAAGTTCCCAGCGAGTGGTTCTATGAAGGATCTCCTTGTCCTAGCCTTGTGCGGTAAACACAAGGATCCGAGGCGCATGCCGACCTCCACAAACTTGGATCATCGCACCAAAAATGCTTGATGTGTTAGGTAGGAGATAAAACGGATACGGAGCACATGCTGCGACCTGAGAGGAGACCCTGCACGTGGAGGGCCTGATACGGAGCCAACTTGTAGTGTCGACACATGCTCGTGCGAGCACCGGGCAGTGAGCCCGTCTCTTCTCAGCAATGACCGGTCTTGAAGCGACCAGAAACAGAATCGTACAAATGGTAAGCTAGACAGAGTGGCAGTGATGTGCGGGACAAGGATCCGCTACGAGAGGTGCACTGCCCTTCCTATTTTTGGAACATATTTTGCGCTAGCGCACACGACAAGGGCAACCGAGGCCAACCCATGTGTTCTCTCCACCACGACACAGTGTATGCCATCATGGCAGCAGCATCATCACACCTGAAGATGTCTGCTCAACACTTTCGTTGCTGTGCAGCTTTCGCTTTCACAAAACTTTGTTGATGTTACTTGCCTTCTTCGGTCTTCTCGACCCGCTCAAACGTAACTGCAGAAGTAGCCCGCTGCACGTCATGTCCCGTGGCGTTTTTTCTGAATCATGGCGTATGCTTGGGGGTTTCTGCTCCACAGCGGACGAGTTATCGAGATGCTACGTCGAGGGATGTTGGCCTCTTTGCTCGTTCGGCGTCTACTGAAGTTTTTTGATTGCGCGACAAGTGAACATACAACATTGTAGCAACCGCGCCACAGCTCTGCACCCTGACGATGTGGAAAACTTCAAAGGCACTCAAGGGAAGCGCGGCAGCAACGTCATCACAAAACGACGCTTTGAACCGCTGACGGTTCCATCCAGGCTTGTTCCACTATAACTTTACATGAAGATAACGTCGATGAAGAACAAGAACAAACCTCGCATCTTGAAACACTGGAAGCCTGACTGCATGTTTGACAGCCGTTACTGCAGGGATCTCGCCAACGTCCAGTACAAGAGTCAAGGCGAAGTCCTGCTTCGAACTTCGAGGTTTAGATACTCGGTGCGCGAGGTGTCTCGATAACCCAGAGCCCAACTGCATTGCAAAAGACTCAACGATTGGTACTCATCAAGGTCATCGGGGCTGCCATGTCAAGAGACCCGTTTCTAACAAGTTCGGACATCGGAAAGCTGGTCTCCGTTGGGAGGCCTAACTCATTTCCACTCAAGTCTGCCCCCTCATGTCGTGAACAGCAACCAGCCGAGGCATCATGGGGCATTTGGTGGACGTCATGGATGACAGACGCGCCTCCACGGAACAGTTCTGCTACGGCCGAAACATAAACTTCCCCACACGATCCATGCAAGGCAGAATCCGTATCGTACGCCGAACTGTGCGGGATCGCCGAGATACAAGCAGCTGAAAGTCAACGCTGGTCGCAAATTCTTTGAATGCCTGCAAAGATGCATCCAGTCCAACGGGACCCGGACTCCTCGGAGGACATCAACCTGCATTCACACGTAACGTCGTTGATTTAGCAACATCACGCCCTCTTGCAAAGGTTCCCGATCGGACGACTGGTGTGAGTTTGCCGGAGCCAGGATTCTCGGAAGGAGGTGGTCGAGGTTACAATCGTGCACAGTTCGTGCTCCGAAAAATTGCACTGGACCGACCGAAATCTGACATTCTGGTCTTGCAAATACAAGCTGTGACACGAAGGTGAGTTCAAGTAGACAAGACTGAAACTCTTCATGATCAGGTTGATACGACGTAAGAGGTACCATACTATTAATTGCTTCTGACAGAAAATTTGCTGTACAACGACTCCTGCATACTCATACGATGCACTCTTCTTTTCTCCGCGACGACTTTGGCCTCAGTATACTGGTATCGCTCGACCAGGTTTCGGACGCATCATCCAACTTCATACCCTTCTCCTGAACACTTGTGTCCTTGCCCTCATTCAGTCTTCGAGCGAGCATGTTCCTCAGCCTAATGGCACCCGAGACCAAGCAGAAGATTGTAATGATGCCAGCTGCATACCCCAGGACATGTAGGATGATGCTGACGTTACCATGGGCTGGGTTCATCCACTCATAGACGTAGAATCCCTGTGTGTACCTGGTCAGGTATGCAAGACCAAGATAGGTCGACAAGACTAGTAGAACGACGCTGAGATGCGAGAATGGCGGTGCCTCTGTGGCAGGCAACAGGATCTCTACAACCGCAAAGACCGAGTTCAGACCGTGGACTGAGAGGTTCATCCATTGTTCGAAGCGACCGGCTGGCCAACCGCTGTTCATGGTTCCCCAAAATACGATCGTAACCAGGAAGGGCATGCTCGTCACACATGAGTAGTACACGGAATGCATAACCTGAAGGGGCTTAGGCCAGTTGTGCAGCCAGGTGCGCTCCTTGAACGCAAACATGAAGGTGTGCATGCTGCTGACGAGGAAGTAGAAGCCCAAAGACCAGAAAGTCAGGTAGGTGAAAAAGCTGAATGACTGGCCGATGGCGGCCTCGCTTTGTTGGATCTTGTATGAGCCGATGTTGACATCCTTCAGGCCGATGGTTGCTGTGTTGGATGCGAGCCAACTGTAGGAGACGGCGATAGTTGTGAAGCTGTATACGCAGAGGATAGCGCGGATGCATGCGAGGAGTAGAGGAGAGACGAAGTGGGAGGTAACGAATGTTTTCGAGGGATCGAAGAAGCCAGTAGAGGGGACGCCCCAGAGCTCGTAGGTGAAGAGCTTCATGTCTCCGGTGTAGGGAATGATGATGTCTGGCAGGGAGTGGACGCAGAACGAGACTGCTACAAGAACTTGATATGAGTAAGAATCGAAGAGGTGCTCCGCGACTTGTCTCTTATTTGGGATCCAGTGCTAATATATGTACTGAGCCATGCGGCATGCTCGAGGTGCATCTTGAGTTCTCGAGTCAATACAATTGTGTAGCCGGAAACCGGTCTCGTACCATCAACGCCATAATCGATAGGTAACGTACCGATTCCAGCACCGCCATGCAGAACCGTTGCTGCACACCCGTTCCTTGTCAGATGTTCTGCCCTATCAAGCCCGACCACGCTTATCACTTATCCATACACAGCATCTCGACCTCTTCCGGCCAGAACATTCATAGCGCCATAGTCTTGCGCCCTACGCCAGCCCCACAACATCGTGTGGGAGAAGTACGCGTTGCTAGGCGCCTACACCGATTTCAGCGCGTGTGGTCACCTCCATTTCGGCGGGAACTATGAAAGTAGCTCGGCGCTCGCGAGATCGTGCTAGAATCTGGTCCGTGTTTAGCTGTTGATTCGACGCCCAGCTGAAAGTGGACAAAGTTTTGGTAGACCAATCAAACATACGGGTGAAGGAGGCCCGATACGGTATAGCAAAGCCTGATGTGATCTAGCGGCCAGCCTTGCGCACGTCTTCAGCCGCATCTTTCAAGCCACGCGTGTCCGGGGCGCGCGATATTCCTGACACATCAAGACCATCAAGTGGGACTTCCAATACGAATATGCGAGACCGATATTGAGAAAAGGGATGGTGAAGCCACATCAGAAAGGCCAGTACGCCAATGCAGAATTTCATACCTGAGCCACGGCAATGCCGAAACGCGTACTTTCCTTCTTCCTCAACAACCCCCCTTTGCTGCCCCAGAGAACTGCAGCTACCAGGATATCGTCGACAGCATATCAAGAACGTCAGTCTCTCCTCATTGTGACTGCGTCTTTCAACGCATTGACGCAAGCTCACACTATCAACGTCATGTTGCACGAAAGCCGAACGTCAGCGACAAACAAACTTACAGAATTCTTGAAGTGGCCAGGTAAAGAAGCATTGCGCACGTCCTGATGTACTCGCGTGGTGGCAACAGTAGAAGTCTTCAACTGGCCATTTTCGTGAGGCAAGGGCCACCACAGTCGCGCAAGAATGCGACCTCCCCAAGGGAAGGTAAGTACCTGCTCACATGGCACTTCCGAGACGAGAAAGATAAGAGTCAGTGGATCTGCTTTGCCAACATACCTCGATTCTGGTACCACTCTTGCCACGACTGCTGGTGTCCTTCCATGTGAGATGAGCATCACCCCTTCCACTCTTTCTTTGGATGCGAACCTGCCAATTCAATGGGGCTACTAAGGCTGCTACATCGACTATAGCAGGAGGAATCTTGCTGGACCTTCCTATGTGGACATCGAAAACATGACCCAGGAGAGCTGTGTCGCTTTCTGTAACGCCAACAACCATCCTTACGCAGGCGTCGAATAGGGTCAGGAGTGCTATTGCTGCCTCGTCATTAGCGCAGGCTCTGAAAGCAAAGACGATTCTGAATGCGACTTCAAGTGTCCCGGTGCTGATGATGAAGCATGCGGTTCTGCTTTTCGACTTAGCGTGTTCTTTACTGGGCTACTGGATTACACACACCAGCCCCGGTCCGTCTGGCACCTCACACATTGGTTGCCTTATGAACAATGTTTGCGTTCGCGCTATATCTTTGTTTAAGCTAGCGAAGACGGTATGGCAGTGCCTCGGTGCACTTCGAACTGTAAAGCCGCTGGGTATAGCCTCGCAGGTCTCGAGTTTGGTCGTGAGTGCTGATGTGGCAATTCCCTGGAGCACAACGCCACCGCAACCGATGAAGCTGCGACATGAGATGCGCTGGCGATTCGACGGGATTCTGCGGTGGAGCTTCGAGACTCGAAGCCTAAGCCAACGTGTTCTTGACTCCTGCTCTGTCATCAGCTGAATGTACGACAGCTATGCACTGAATGCAACTGCTACACCTGAACCTACAAATAGCAGTTCAGTGACACAGACCTGCAACCCCATCACTATAGCAACAATCCATCCGTATATTGCTAATGGCAGATTCGAGCAAGGAGTTGCAGATTGGACGGCTGCAGCGTACAATCCGGATCTGCACCCCTTCGACATAGGGCTTACCAATGATGCATCGGAAGGATGTAATGCTCTGTCAGTCTTTCCCTATCCGGAATGGATAGAGAGGTGATATTATCAATAGTACGGCCGTGCCAAAATCAAGGACGGCATTGTCCCAGCATGTCCAGCTATTGACCACTCTCAACAACCTTGAACCCCTACGCAACTACACGATTGATGTTGCCATTGGACACCGTGAGACTTTCGACAGACGAGATGCTATAGCTGACCCCAAATACACGATTCGGTTATCAGATAGTCTGCTGGATCGCGGGAACGTATGCGGATTTTCGTCAAACCCATGCTCGCTCACTGGTCTCAACAACTCGACATGGGCTCCTTCGACATCACACCCACCAATCAATCCACTGAGGGGGGTTTTCTTTTCGCAGCGCAAGCTTGCCTTCCCTACCGTTTCATCCTCAGCTAATGCCTCAAGCTCCATCAAACCAACCTCCTCCAACATGGGCTCAGAGCGAACATTTACCTTACAACCCCGCATGATGGTGTGCCTGGCGGATGTGAGTTGTTTGGTGCGGATGGCGCGCTGTATCAGAAGTATGGCATGAATACTAGGTCTTTTACAGTACGGGTCATATATATACGAACGCCACGGAGATGGATATCGATCGCAGACTGTATGGCCGGTTGAGGCGCCGGGGATTCCGATTTATGTTGATGGAATGGGAGTGTGGGAGATGGAGTGGGGCACGGTTTCGCGCTGATAGGTAGAGTTTCATTGTGCAATGGCGAGGAAGAGCTTGCAAGTGTCTTTGGACCAGGTGACGACAGGTGTACGGGTATGTTTGAGCAGTATGAAATCGTCTGGACTGCGGATTACAGTTGTGTTCGATTGACATTCTGAATGAGCGACTGATCCTAACGAGCACAAGGTACCCTACACAATTTGCACTCCCAAACAAGCATTTTCGTCGACCTACTGCTAACGTCGACCAATGTATTGACTGGAGTTCCATGCTCACTCAAACGGACTTGAGCAAGAACTGTGAATTCGCACCCTCGGTAGGGGGATACGTAATGATCTCAGTGCCAGACTCCTTCCCACCACCACGGACATTGAGCTGTTTACCGGTAACAACACTGTTAATGCTGCACTCACGTCAGTACTCATACAACTCAAATGGCATGTGAACGTACTAGAAAGCTCCATTTCCAGCGTGCTGTAGCTTCCAGCGGATACTTGCCTCCAGAGGCGAGCGTAGCTCGGTCGTGACTTGGATGGCGTCTGTCGCGTATGTTGCTTAGTCTGTTCTTCGAGGAAGAAGGAGAACTGATGTGCTCAACGTACCATTGGAAGCCACGTAGAGCCCGGAGTTGACAGCGATGATGTGATACTCGCGGTCGCCCTTCTCGGGCTTGCCTTGGGTGCCGCCGGCTGCTACAATGGCGAACTGACTGTTCCTAGCACCTGGAGTTCGTGAGCTAGGAGTGGCTGGTTAGTGCTGCTTTTCGGAACGAATGTTGCGAGATGTAAAGACACACTAGAGCTTCACCTGCGTGCCGGCGGTGTTGGCCCCGGCCCAGACGTTCAAGCTCATATCTTGAGCATGTTTTGGGAGGATCTCGTAGATGCCGGGCCCAGTGTAGTCAGACATAATGGTGAAACTTAAGGAAGCAATGGAAGAAGATCTTGCTTTGACTTTGACGCTTCAGCTTTGATGGGGTTGTGTTGACCCCTGTCTGGGAGAAGTGGGCGGCTTTATAAAGCGTACGCAGGCCGCAAGGTGTCTTCCCTTGCTCGTTCCACCACGCTGCGTGGCCATCTTACAGAAACTGAGCCTGCAAGCCAGCTCGCCGACCCCTCATTTGCAACAGATCGTGCTACATACAATGACAGAGCGAGCCAGCAGCCATAATTGTACCGTACTAGGCACTGAACCGGCCTTGATCGGTCTGTTAGGATCGCAGGTCCAACATCCTAGGTGCGTCGTCAGTCTGTCGTTCCGACACTGTCTGTTCCTGGAGTCGACCATGATACATGCTTCGGGGTATTGTGCAAAGGCGTTGGGAAGCTCAGTGCCCCGATCGTCCGTCAACCGGTACAGGCTCCGCTTACATTGTGAGACGCGAACCCGTTAAGCCCTTTTCGTCCAACTGTTGAATTTGGTGGGATCGATGTTTCGACCACACGGCGCGGCCCGAGGGTGTCACTACAGCCGCCATGTGGCTTGGGAATCTACGACTACTACCTCTCTGTGTTCTTTAACCGCGAACGCTGTGTCATATCGCCCGAGATCGATTTTCGACGCGGTGTCCTGCTGCGGAGTGACGTGACAAGGCATTGTGGATATCCTCGGGTCGTCCACACTTTCATCTTTGGACGTCGTTAACCCAGGGCAGGGCTCTGAACATTTTGAAGGCTTGGTCTTGGTTTGAATAGAACAATGAAAACAGCTAACTGACCCACCAGCCCGTCAACGTTGGTCAGCCAAGCAAGTTCCTGAGAATCTGAACATGTTCATCGTCGCCCAACTGTCCCTCGTTTGCTAATTGCTCGTACATCCCCAGTGCACCAGTACGGTCAGGCGCATTCATGTCCGATTCCTGAAACAGTTCCACCAGCATGCTGGGCATGATGTCTACTCTAGGTGTGTTCTCATCTTTACTCTTGTCATTAGCGCCATTGGAATCGTCTGGTGCTTGGATCGGTCCCATCATCTTGCGAATGACGTCGAGCGCTGCTGCACCGACCTCAATCGGGTCGTCTGTAGGTTCTTCTCCTCTGGCTAGCATACCGATCAGAGTCATAGGATTGCAGAACTGCCCATCGTGTCTTTGGCTGACTTTGACTGTCTGTCGCCTCATCAGCTTGCTTGTGCAGAGACACATCTGATGTATTGCACCTGTTGCTGCATAGCGCCGATTGTCCACTTGTCCAGCCATATGGGACTCAGATTAGCCAGCCATATGAGATCCAGATTAGCCAGCCACCTGTTCTGCTCAGACAGTGACCAGTTGGGCTCCTTCTTCAGCTTGCCATTTGTTGTGAGGCTCCAAGCCCACCTTGCGCATGCAAGATTAATCCCTAGATCATCGCCAAGCTGACGGGTCTCACGAGGGTCGCAAACAGGATCCGTGCTGCGCGCTGCTCAAGGATACGGTCAGGCTTGGCCGCGGCCAGGAAGCCAGATGCGTCGCCATTGGCAGCTACTGAAGTCCACTTCAAGTGTTTACCATGATCCAACAGAGCCGGGGTCCATGGTTCGCACTTGCTCACTGCTGACGGACTCAAACAGAAAGGTACGTTGAAGGAGTCCAGGGGACGATGGCGACCGGCGAGTTCGCAATGACCACCGCACCTCGGCGAGACTCAAGAGTCGAGGTTGCTGGCTCCATGATGAGCTGTGCAGGGGTGACGCGTCTCCACGCGTCGAGGATGGAAGGTGGTGTTGGTGGAGGGAAACACCGACCAGCCGAGGTCTGCGAGTTTTGTTTCTGTCATGCAGCATTTCTCCTCCACAACCGCAAGCACTCGCGCGACTCACCACTCACACCAGCGACAGTATCATAGTCCAATCCGCGACCGGCAGACGATGCAATGAGCGACCCCGCTTCCCACACCGGGCGTCTTGTCCCACTGCGGACCAAAGATGAAGTGCGCGCCAGCCTGGAAACGCACGTCGTCTATGTTGTCGAAGTACCTGCGAAGCATGCCAACGTGGTCAAGGAGTGAGCTGCTCACTCCAGGTACAGCCAACTGGTGTCTGACTAAGCGTGCAGTGTCGTGCAAGCAGCCATCCCGGACTTCAAGACGTCCGAGATCTCCCACCTGCGCCGCGTAGTGCAGTTCAAATACCTGCCGGCCCATCTGCAGAAGCAGTTCTATCCGCCCGCGAGGCTTCCGAGAGGTGATGAGGATGATCCTGCACCAGCGTCATTGTCCCCATCCCCTGCATCGCTGCCTTCTCTCCCATCTCCTCCGTCCACGTCCACGCCCACGGTCGACGAAGCCACTGCTGGTGAGGACGTTGCTAAAGACATGGATTTAGTGCGCTACTTCCTCCTGTGTCCCTCGAAGCATATCCAGCATGCCGACCTGTTCGCCCTCCTGCGCAAGTGCCCTCCCTTCGACAACGGCAAGACCACACCGAGGATCCTGTACGTTACCGTCCCGTCGCTGGCGCCCATATCCGCCGAGCAGTCGGAGCAATGGAGCGAGCAGTACTGGCCCATCTCCTACAAGAACACCAACCCATACGGGCCGCACCCAAGCCTTGTTGCACGCAACCAAGCAGAGATCGAGGACAGGGTGGGCAACTGGCTTGGGCTCGCACGGTCAGCAGGAAGGTGCATCTCCGAGCAGTGCCTGGGAGAGTCGCTCGGCGTTGTGGTAGTCGACCAGACGAAGGGCACGCCGGAGGTAATCGTCGTTGCGGGCGACTGTCGCTGGAGGTCACCGACAGGCACCATCGAGCAGCACAAGGGCACTGGCAACGTCATGGCACACGCTGTCCAGCGCGCCATCGCCATGGTCGCGAAGAAGCGGCTTCGCGCTGCCGGCACCGACCCTGCACTGCTCGACCGCTCGCTCTTCTGCGACATACCCCTCACCGACATGGAGAGAGAGTACTACGTCAAGGACAACATCAATCAGAGCGGCTACCTGTGCGTCGATCTCGACATCTACCTGACGAACGAGCCCTGCGTCATGTGCTCGATGGCAATCCTGCACTCGAGGTTTCGGCGCTGTATCTTCGCAAAGCGCATGCCCCTCACTGGCGGTATGACGTCGGACACTGCCGAAGGCAGCGCACCGTTGCAAGGCGGATTGAAGCATGGCATGTTCTGGCGACCGAGCGAGTTGAACTGGAAGTTCCTGGCGTGGGAGTACAAGGAGGACGGGCATGAGCCACAGCACGACGGCATCAAGGACACTCTGCATGTCTAGAACGGCATGAGGATGGGAATGGGTTGCATTGGATATGAAGCATTACACGGCGCTTTGGATTACATGTGGTGTCGATTACAGTCAGAGGGATACAGGGTTATGAGACATGAGATACCCATACATAGATACACGCACGACCAGGAGAGGAATGAACCGCATCGACATCTTCGGCTACATTTTCATTGCTTGTATCAGGACTTTGGTGCTCATGCACGTGCCTTCGCGTTTGGCTGCACCGTAGCGCGTCAATGACCGTGTTGAACGTTGACGCTCGGCCATCAACGACCAACGCTACCAGACAACGACGATGCTGCCAGATGAGATCATTGCGCAACTGACTGGCGAATTTGCCTGTCGCGACCAGCAGATTCAGCACCTGGCTGCTTTGTACACTGTTTGTTGCCTTTTGATCGCGGCACCCGCACGACTAACAACAAAGCCAGGCGCATCTCCCCTCACCACCCTTCATCAACATCCATGGCCTGACGGCGACGGGCAAGTCGTCCATCCTGCGTGCATACTTCCATTCTGCGCAGATACCGCACACCATCGTCAACGTGCGCGAATGCATAACCACCCGGCATCTTCTCGAGCGCATTGTGGCAGCATCTCTCGATGCATTGGAGGAGCTGGACGACGAGAAGATCGATAGAAGACCATACGCGCGGACAGAGAACCTAAGCGCACTATGCGTCAACCTCCAGAAGATGTTGGAAGGGAGAGAGAAGTTCGTGTTGGTACTGGATGCAATCGACAAGCTTAGAGAAGGTGGTGGCACGCTCATTGCAGCGCTGGGCAGATTGGGCGAAACGGTACGTTCAGCGCAGTCCCATGTCGAGATCCCATGCTGACAACACCACTGCAGATACCGACTCTCTCCCTCATCGTTGCAACCACCCTCCCCATCGCGCCCTCGCTACGACTTTCCTCTTCCATACCCTACATCGCCTTCCCGCCCTACACCCGCCCACAACTCCTCACCATCCTCGGCAAGAACCCCCCAAAAGTCTTCCTCACGCCTCCCTCCGCAGAAAAGTACCCAGACGGCACGCCTGACCCCGCCGCCGAAGACGACGCCTGGCTGTGGAACCGCTTCCTCGGCGCCGTCTACGACAGCATCAGCAAACACACCGGGCGCGACCTGCTCAGCTTCCGTTCCACCGCTCTGCGCCTATGGCGAGAATTTGTCGCGCCCATCGTCAAATGCGAATTTGGCACACGAGACTTCTCGCGCCTCATGGTAAATCGACGGCATTTATTCCAGGGCGAGGAGGCGGTGCTGGACCGCATCGTCACGCCCAAACCCGCGGTCACAAATGGCGATAGTGGATCGGTAGTGAAGAGGAAAGCAGTACCAGGCGTCGTGCAGAATCTCCCGTTCTACACAACGCACCTCCTCATCGCTGCCTACCTTGCGAGTTACAATCCCGCGAGGACGGATGTAACGTATTTCATGAAGCACACTGATAAGCGCAAGAACAAACGTCGCGCTCCTGGCGTTGCGAGCTTGTCTACAACGTCCAAAGGCGGTGTGAAGCACCGCCGTGTCCCGAGGCATCTACTTACGCCGAGTCCATTTACGCTTGATAGGCTGTTCGCGATTTTCAGAGCGCTGCTCGTGGATGGCGTGCCTCAGACTGCGGATCTGTACACGAGTGTGGCGACGCTGACGAGTTTGAAGTTGCTTGTTAGGACGGGTGTGGGCGGCGCGAGTGATGCGCTTGAGGCTGGGGGCAGGTGGAGGGTGGGCTTTGGGTGGGAGTTTGTGAGGGGGTTGGGGAGGAGTGTGGGTGTTGAGGTGGGTGAGTATCTGGTTGGTGGTGTGGATTAAAGGGCTACAATACTATCGAGGGTATCTATGTGAGGTTTACGGATGGTGTGCAAGGCTGCTGAATGGGCTGGCTACCAGGAGAATGCGGCGATGTCCCCGCCCCAAGTTGACCATAGACTCATAACGCCGTCTGAGTCGTCCATCCATCGAAGGCTCCGTATCTTCTGCTGCGTCGCCCCTTTCTTCCCGAACGGATCGAACTCCCTCACCAACTTGCCCGTCCACAGATTACTCACCCTGATCGCCTTGTCGCTGTGCTCCATATTCTGGCTCGCAGCAATTAGTCCCAGTCTGGAGTTGACCGCAACATCGAGGTCCGGGTCATCCAGGTTCGTATGCGAATAGCTCAGCACAGGTTGACTCCACTTCGCAAACGCTCTCCGATTCATAAGTTTCCTCCGCTTGTGATCGTGGTCCCCCGGGCAGAGGGTCTTGAAGTACGCCTCGTTGTAGTGGTGGTCGCGCATGTTGAGTTTCCCGTCTCTGTCGCGCCGGCTTGAGAGGCGTGGCATGCGCAGGTCGTACAGGAAGAGCGTGTCTTGCAACCCGGAGGATACTATCCGCGTCGCGTCGTCTGCGCGTCTCAGTTTGCTGATCGCGAACGGGTGCGTGAGGACGTGTGAGCTCCCACCGGAGCGTGCGTCGTAGAGGTGGATTTTCCCGTTCCGACACCCCACGGCGATGGTGCTGTGGTTCAGCCATTCTAGTGCGAGGACGTCGGCATTGAGGTCTGGGAGGATGGTCTGGCTGTCCCAGCTCCCAGAGGGTGAGCGGGTGAAGAGAAGGAGAGACCGTTGGGCGCCGACGGCGAGGTGCTCGGTCTCGTTCGCGGCAACGCTATTCGAATGGCCTGATGATGGGGAGAACGAAGGTGGGCGCGCAGAAGATGTCCAGATTGCGGCGCAGGATTTCGGTGTGAATTGTTGTGAGATGTGCGGTCCGTCGCGTTCGGGGTCGCTGAGTTGGACGATTGGCGGCCGGTCTGAACCGATTGTTGTTACTGCGAGAGCGCCGGAAGTGGGCATGTATTGGAAAGAGGAGACGGTGGAGGTCGTGCGGCCTATCTCGTCCCAAGGAAAGTAGCCGTATCTCGACTGGGTGTCGAGAGCTCTCAGTTTCTTCCGCGACTGTGGATTCTGCAGGTTTGCCGCTTGATCATTGCCGAGATAGTGACGTCTTTTGATTTTGTTCTCACCACAGACAGCATAGATGGTTCTCGAGACTGGATCTCGGTCGAAGAAGCGAATCACTCCATGTTCGTCGCTGCTAGTGACAGGTTCTGGCGCAGCATTCACACCTGACATGCAGGCACCAGGCCATATACTCTGCAAGTAGACCGACCGCCTCTTGAAGCCTATCTCTCTGTCAAGGTCGGTCTGGATGAAGCTGCTGGCATGTCGGCGGACGACTCGCTCTTTTTGTGCCCTGGCCTTCTTTGCAGTTGCGGCTCTCTTTACACTTTCTTTCCTCCGCTCCTTGACCAGGTTCGAGGTTGAGTATTTGAGGTTAAGGCCCCTTGACTGCGACTGGCTCTGGATCTTGAAGTACTTTCCCTTCTCTTGATCATAATAGAAGCCTGGTATATGCTGGCCGTTCATCCTGAGATTTTCGAGATGTGAAGTTTCGTGATTGGTTGAAGCTTCAGCAGCGCAGACATTATTTACGCGAGTCAGTTGCGGCGGCTACCCTATCGATAAGCAAACCAATTCGCCACAGTATGACGCCACCTCGGTGATAGTCCAGACACGTCGCTGTGACAGATGCTCGACGCGATGGGAGTTTTCGCCCTTCCCCTCCTTTCCTTTCCATTCCTACGGATGTTAAATACCTACACGTCTTGACATCTCATGCTTCGCCTCTCACAACTCTCGAAGCCCCTGATATCCGGCATAATACCTTCCACAGCAAGACAGTTCCATACTTCGAATCGCCTCAGCCAAGTCATGGCGCACCTCAATGGCTCCCAGTCCAAGGGCGAGCACACACTGCAATCGCTGCCCAAGTCCAGCGTCTTCACACAGAACCTGCCTCCGGACGCCGCCTTCCCCACGCCGAAAGACTCGCACGATGCGCCACGGCAGACTCTCGGACCGCGCATGGTGAAGGAGGCGCTCTACACATACGTGAGGCCAGATGCTCAAGGCGAGGCTGAGATATTGGGTGTCAGTCAGCGAGCCCTGCAGGATCTTGGGCTCAAAGAGGAAGAGGCACAGACAGAAGCGTTCAAGCAGCTGGTTTCCGGCGGCAAGATCCTTACATGGGACGCCGAGAAGCCAGACGAGGGTATCTACCCTTGGGCGCAATGCTATGGTGGCTACCAATTTGGGCAATGGGCCGGCCAGCTAGGTGATGGACGCGCCATCTCGCTGTTCGAGTCTACAAACCCTTCGACAGGCACGCGTTACGAGATTCAGCTCAAAGGCGCCGGACGTACACCGTACTCGCGCTTTGCGGACGGAAGAGCAGTCCTGCGGTCATCGATCCGTGAGTTCGTTGTCTCAGAGTACCTCAATGCGATTGGCATCCCTTCGACGAGAGCGTTGGCGCTCACGCTGAACAATGGTACCAAGATCATGCGCGAGCGAGTCGAGCCTGGTGCTATCGTCACACGCTTTGCGCAGAGTTGGATTCGATTCGGTACCTTTGACCTCCAGCGCATGCGCGGCGACCGCGAGACACTCCGAAAGCTGACTGACTACACTGCCGAGCACGTCTACGGAGGGTGGGACAAGCTGCCGTCGAAGCTGCCAGCTGGTGAGGCAAAGACCACACATACCGACGTCAAGACAGGCGTAGCAAAGGACACAATTGAAGGCTCTGGGCCAGAAGAAGAGAATCGCTACACACGTCTTTACCGCGCCGTGGTGCGCAATAACGCTGCAACAGTCGCCAAGTGGCAAGCGTACGGCTTCATGAACGGTGTGCTCAACACAGACAACACATCGATCCTCGGTCTGAGTATCGACTTCGGGCCTTTCGCGTTCCTCGACACCTTCGACCCTACCTACACACCCAACCACGATGACCACATGCTGCGCTACAGCTACCGCAACCAGCCAACCATCATCTGGTGGAACCTTGTCCGGCTAGGAGAGGCTTTTGGTGAGCTGATGGGCGCCGGCTCGAACGTTGACAACGCCGAGTTTGTCGAGAAGGGTGTCAGTGAAGCAGACGCCAGCGATCTGGTCAAGCGCGCAGAAGGCATCATCGAGCGGGCAGGCGAGGAGTACAAGGCCGTCTTCCTGTCCGAGTACAAGCGTCTTATGACCGCACGTCTTGGACTGAAGTCGCAACAAAACAGCGACTTTGACACATTGTTCTCTGAACTACTGGACTTCCTCGAGGCGTATGAGCTCGACTTCCACCATGCGTTCCGCAGACTGTCCAACTTGAGCCTATCGAAACTGCATTCGGATGAGGGCAGGCAGAATTCTGCGGATATTTTCTTCCGCAACGACAACCTGCCGAAGGATGGTGCGGATTCGCGGGTGCGAATCGCCAAGTGGCTCGAGAAGTGGTCAGCGAGAGTGAAGGAGGATTGGGGTGAGGATGATCATGGGCGGCAGGAAGCCATGAGGGCTGTCAACCCCAGTGTAAGTACCTCTTTACTATTCACTAAGGATCTGTGCTAACTCCGTTCGCAGTTTGTTCCTCGATCGTGGATTCTTGACGAGTTGATTGACAGAGTAGAGAAGAAGGGCGAGCGCGAGATTCTATCACAGGTCATGCAGCTGAACCTCAATCCATTCTCGGAAGAGTGGGGTTGGAATGCGGAAGAGGAACAGAGGTTCATCGGCGACGTACCGAAGTACAAGGGAATGATGCAGTGTAGCTGCAGTTCGTAGAAAGGTGTGTGCCGTGGATCAACCAAAGTTGTGGCCAATGATCTCTCATCGTTGTACGGATCATGTGTACCTCCCAGCGTGCGATTGGGGCTCTCATGACAGACTTTGGAGCATGTGAGATGAGGCTGAGCATTGCGGCTTCCGCCTAATCTTTGGATTATGATGAAGAAGTAGCACGTTTGGAGGGACCGTGTTTATCGTATTCAGCTAGCTTCAGGCTTCACAGTTGCTACCGATGACTTTTAGCGAGCCGAAGCTGGAAATAGAGTGACCGTCGAGTTTGGAAACGCGTAATGGACAGTCGTTCTGGCACAAGGCTGAAGTTTGTGCGGCATAGCCACGACTTGAAGTCATTGAGAGTGTGCAGCCTCTCGATGGTGGCTTGTAACTGCTTCCCATCTGTGTTGAGGAACTGCTCCCCGATCTTCTTTGGAGAGTCGGCACCACTCAGTTTTGTGCCTTTATCTAAGCAGACACAAATGAGTCCGTCAGATATGGCATGTATTACGATATCGATACCGACCTCATGCACTATGACTCAAAAGGGGCCGTGTTTGACTCAACCACATCAATATCTGGCTTGATATTGGAGTCCTGTAGGCAATACTACGAGCGTGTAGGAGCCTTCTTTGGGCGGACAATGATTGTATATGTCCAGTCTCACGTGGAGTGCTACCCAATGCCGGATGGGTACACAGCTACGTTAATTTGCAAAACTAGCTGTATCAAGCGCAGAACCTTAAGTCAAGCCACGTCTACCAATGATTGGTCGTACGACAAGCTCGTGATGAACCGGCCACATCTTACAACCGAGTCAAAGACTTGCGAAATTCTTCCATCATCTTGCTTGCCGGGGGCCATTGGGGTGCAAAGTAGCGTACCTAGGTAGGCTTGGAATTCCGTGTCACTCGGCCATGCACAGGTTCACCGATAAGTATCAGACTATACAATGCGGAACAGCAGTTTAGTTGACACTGATACCGGATATCAAATCACGTCTACCCTATCGGTCTATGCAATCTAATGTTCGGTCTTGAGTTGTATGGTGGTCGACCACGAGTGGGTATGGGAAAGAGTGGAGGTTAATCGCGCTGGCGGGTGGTGGGTGGTCGCGAGGCCGTTGGTGTTGGGCTTGCTGCAGCTTGGGTGGTCGAATAGTGTGAAGGGGTTGTGAGAGGAGGCGAGGAGGAGGGTGGTGGAGGAGAGGGCTGCGGCTCAGGACTTGTAGCGCGGTGTGCGGCTCACTTGGTCTACCACTCTCTGGGTTCGAAGCATAGAGTTGTCTCCATCATCCTACCATCCAAAGAAATTATCGAGTGCCGTATGAATATTTGAATCGATGCTATATCCACGGCCATACGCATTATAAACGTATTCCAGCTCTACGCCGCCATCGTTTGTCAGAGCGTGTAGCCAGGTTTCATATAATAATGGGGCGAATTATGTTTCACCCGCACTTACGCACATTGCTTCAATCACTGGAGATAGCACTTTTGCTGTTAGAGTGTCGTTCTTGAGATCCTATAATATTGGATAAGCCTGGAATTCAAAAAGATGGAGGTCAGGGTACTTCAGGTTGAACCTGAGATACCGAGCAGCTGCTGCTATACCTGTGGAAGGATTGAGATGGTTGATTGATCTTTTGAGCTATTGGCTGGAATCGATCAAGACTATATAGTAGAAGGGGATAGCAGTGAAGGCTTGGGGAAGCAAACCAGACTAACCGAATGAGCTGGACAATCAGTGCAGCGGGCCGTTGGCAAACACTGCAACGGGCTGCTGGTAGACACTGCAACGGACCGCTGGTAAACAATGCCTCTGTGCAGTATTGCTATAGTGACCTTGTTCACTAGCCTTTAGTTAACGCCACACGACACACTGAGGTCCGTCAGCGATCATTACTAACCGATTCGATCATCTCAGGCCTCGTTAGTCACACTGAGTGTTGCCGTAAAGACTTTGATCTTGTTTTCTAGTGTCGTGGTGATGGACGGGTGTACCGATATGGATATGCTGTTTCGTTGGGGGTGCTCCCAAGTCTCCACGTAGTCATTAAAGTTGTTACCGCAAGCTGAAGCAAGCTTTCGCTCCACACAGAGTTCTCCCTCTATGAAATCCTAGCCGAAAATGACTGTAGAATTGCAGGTTTACTCGAGATGGACTACATTCGCGAAAAGGGCAGACACTTCTCCTACAAGTACCTTGTGTTCCGCTGGTGGCAGCCGCAGCTGCGGTTGAATTAGGTACAACAAGCTAAGAACTCCACAACTGCTTATGTAATGGCGTACCGAGTGGCTGTGGTGTACAAGGTGAGATTACTGCGGCAGTGAGAGAAAGTAACCCGATGGGGCTGAGATCCATACCATTGTGTGATAAGTGCCTCGTTGCCTTAAATGACTTAGTCAGGTCAGCTGCGTAGGTTGGAAATAGCATACAGTATCCAAGATCGCATGGCAGCACAAGCCCGGCTGATGCCTTTTCGGCGGCCTGCGCATCTGGACAAGATTTGACCCAGGAATACCAGGAACGTCATTACGAAGGTCACTTCAATAGTCTTGGCCAGAAACGCCGTCAGTAAGGTGGCTGAAGACGGAGAAAACGCTCCTGGGTTCGAGATTATGAGGCCACATCGTGGTTGTACAATGGCAATGACAAGGGACAAACCAGATAGGAGTGTCGTGTAAATGGATCCAACGAAGAGCCCGATAGACGTGGCGCTCTCGGTCTTCAAATGGCTTTGTAGACTGACGAGAAGAGCCTGGAGAATGTGTAAGCATACTCGTTCCGGCGGATAGGAAGCTGGCTAGCCTTTCAGGATTCTAGTCGTAGAGCGCGCATCGTCTTCGGGTTGAAAGAAGCTCGTTCCCTCGCGATCATCAGTCATGGTGTCTTTGTTCTCTTGGGAGGGGGTATTTCCATTTTGTGCAGATGCATTGCGAGGGATCTAAGCCTCTCATCGTGTCAGCTGTGCTATAATCGGAAGGAAGACCCAAGAGATAAACATCATGGGTTAATTACCGTATCTAAGAAAACTGCGCTGAAGAAGGACAACGGATCAATCGAGCTAATGAATCTCGCGTAGTGTCCTCTATCACGACATAGAACACTGATAATTCTGGTCTTGATTGGAGAAGGCTGAGAAGTACTTTGGTCAAATTGTGCAGCTCGATATATCTGTTGTCTAGGGCAATGCTGAGTGCACGATGTCGTGCAACCGCCTTTCGCTCCTGAAACAACCCAATGTTCTCCGGAATATCGCGAATAGATTCCCGAAAGTACTCGACATGTCCTTTGCGACCAAGTCGTTTCCCGCGACGTCCAGTCCCACATCAGCGGTTGCAGTTTACAATCCAGAAACACCTAGAGCCAGCGCCGTAAGCAGGGAGTCCAGTAGCGCGATGACACCAATGAGAACCACGTTTAGCACCAGCTCGACCGCAAGGATGAGCGCCGATATGGCACCCGTCAAAGGGTTCAGGAATATCAATAGTCCGGCAAGCCCCAGGATGGCGACCGCAGTAGTAATAGTAGCAAAGATCTCGACGATGATGAGTGCAAGTAGTGCACCTACAGCGACAAGTTGACGCTTTTCCTTGGGCTGAGAATCGATGTCGAGGGTGGTGTCTACGAAGCGCTTTTCCGAAGTTGAGTTGGCGGGCGAGAGCGATTTAATCTCGTTGGTGGTCGCTGTGACCGCGGCTGTGATGAAGTTGATTTGGGCGCCGACTTCGGCCGTTGCGGCGGTTTTCTCGAGGAGAGGAGAGGAAGCGGAGAGAGGGGCAAGAGTGGCATCTGAAGATATTAGTGTTAGGGCTCGAAGATGGAGGGGAGGCTTACTGATAGCCCCAGTGTAGATTTGAACGGTGGCGTAGAGGTCAGTCAGAAGACTGACAGCATCCACACGTTTTGAGAGAACGGGACTGGCAATGGACAAGCCGCTAAGGGCAAAGGTTGAGAAGTGAGAGAAGCGCATCGTGATGGCCGAGAGTAGAGACGATTGTGATAAACTTGGGGGAGCGAAGAAGCGAAAGACTGCGGTGAGTATGAGAGATAACAAAGAAGCCTTGGGGAGCTTATATACAGACAAACGTATGTGATTCTTACCTCGCGTTTGAATAGCCAGTATAACCGTTGGTGGGCATCACACTTGATTGAGACAAAGTTCCGTAGAACGCATCATAGTGGATTGTCAATGCTGCCTATGAGAGCGAATTGTCGTGGGAATCGAGGCGGTAACACGGAACTAGTAATATTGTTATTATTTACCCTTGCCATACAACGCGCCACGGCCTGCTCGGTGGCGCAGCCCCTCTGTGAATGTTGTCGCAAAAGACTTAGTAAGTCGACTGAAAATTATCCTGAGATGGGCAAATTCTGGAAAGGGGATAAATGCATAATAGACTCAGAATACGCAAGGTGGTTCCATCCGGGGCAAGTAAGAGCTGCGATGTCATTCAGCCCCAACGTCAGGTGCCGTTCGCCGCTTTGCAGGACCTTTAGCTATCCATGATAGAAATCTTGAATGTTTACCGCAGACGTCATTAATAATGACAGGAGTGGAGGGCACGGTTACCCTTGATTGTCAGGCAACCCGAATCGAGACTGGAAACGGCCACCGGGTCGACAAATCTATGAAAGCACCGCGAAAAGTGGCATATGTAATGGCAGAAGTTGCTTGTACGCGCCCTGGCTAAATTCAAGAAAAAAAAAACAGAAGTCGAAAAAAAGTGATTGTTTGGGGTATGATGAGCAAGGGACCCTACAAGCCGCCACCCATCTTTCTGGTCTTGCTAAGGTCGTGCGCTTTATGTTCGACAGAGCGCCTCCTGGTTTGATGTTCGAGGGAAGAAGAACTCGAATTATACATACGTAATAATGTTGAAGTCGATATGCGTTTCTGACTAAGCCACGCTAGCACGCACGCAGTCGCCTGGCGCGTTGCTTCTGACCATTTCCAGCGACTCCTTGTCGATATCGTGTCATTGCAAGAACGATGGTCTTGCAACTCGCGAATTGTGTAGAATTGTCAACTTTCTATCTCGCCTTCCTATCCGCCTTATCGATGCCAGAAGACAAGCCCCGCAGCCACGCGTGTACCTGCCAAAGAGGGGTAAGTGTTGGTCTTTAGCATTGCCGAAGAGCAGCAGCCGCGGGCGCATAAGGCGTATATACCAGCTCTACTATCTCCTTGACAACTGCTGCAGCTTTCTATTATCCCGAATGGTCTCAACTTCTTCTCTGTAGATACGATTCACCCTGTCTGAGCGTTCAAAATGCCACTATCACCCGAGATCACCAAGTCCATCGAGGATGCCGTAGCGAAAAACTTCAAAGATGAGATTGCGTTTGTCCAAAAGATGGTGCAGTATGGTGGGCAAAGAGGCGAGGAACATGAAGCCTTAGATGAGCTTTACCACCAATACACCTCCCGTGGGTACGACACCACCAGACTCGAGATGGATCAACAGGTTCTGTCGCAACATTCAGGTGCAGGTAGATTCAGCGACACGCATTCCAAAGCCCCAGTTGTCATTGGCGTACACAAACCAAAGTCATCAATACCAGGCGGGAAGAGTCTGATCTTGAACGGTCACATCGATATTGTACCTAACGGACCAAAAGAACTATGGACGCATGACCCGTACTCCGGAATCATCGAAGGCGACTGGCTGTACGGTCGAGGAAGTGGCGACATGCGTGCTGGCGCGGTCGCGAACCTCTATGCACTAGATGCTTTGCGCAGTATTGGCAAGCAACCGGCGTCAAAGGTCATCATCGAATCTGTACCCGAAGAGGAGTCGACTGGTAACGGTACAATGGCCACACATCTTGCTGGATATACTGCAGATGCAGTCCTGATCCCTGAGCCTACAAACGAAGAGCTTGTTCGTGCCAATGTGGGTGTCGTTTGGTTCAAGGTCGCGGTTGCGGGTCGACCAGTCCACGTTTTGAAGGCCAAAGAAGGATCCAATGCCATCGAGTCGATATGGAAGATTGTGGGCGGCTTGAAAGAGTTGGAAAAAGAGATGAACGATCAGAAGAAAGGGAGACTGTACTTCGAACACATGGCTTCACCCATCAATCTCAATGTCGCTATGATTCAGGGTGGAGACTGGGCCAGCTCAGTGCCAGCTTGGTGCACGATCGATTGTCGCGTAGCGCTCTTTCCCGGCGTCACTGCACAAGAAGTGGCAGATAAGATTGAGCGTAAGGTTGCCGAGGTATCGAAAACAGACTCTTTCCTGCGCGACTCACCAGCGAAGGTGTCGTGGAACGGCTTCTTCGCGGAAGGCTATGTGTTGGAACCTGGTAGCGAAGCAGAAGAATTGCTGAAGACGGTGCATCAGCAGGTGACTGGCGCAGAGTTGACAAGCATGACCATGCCTGCTTATCTCGACACCAGAATCTTTGCTCTAGAACAGAAGATACCTGCGTTATGCTACGGACCGATCGGGGAGAGTCTACATGGGTTTGACGAGAGGGTGAGCATCAGCAGTATCCAGCGAGTCACAACCACGATCGCCCTGTTCATCGCAGAGTGGTGTGGTCTGGAAGACATCGCAAGTTAGGCGTTTGTATGCTCAAATCCAATGCGCAATACTGATCTGGAACTGCAACAACATCTGCTCTGCCTTACTAACATCAATCGAATATTTGGGTCTTCATACTTATCGTCGACAGGTGCGGGCCTTTCGAACTCTTGAGGCTAAATTATATACGAACTTCAACCGTAGTCTGCTGCCCGACATTCCGCGAGCGCTGATTAGTCCCGCCTTCATTTAATCATTCAGAGCAGAATATGGTACTTGAAGTCCGACATTTCCCTCCTCTACAATTCATACGTACGACACGAGCCCATGGAACCCCCGCGAAAACATACAGCTCCCACGAGCTGCGGCGGCTCCACTTACCCTAGGAAGCGGGCCGTCGCTGCATGTCAAATCTGTCGCGCACGAAGGACGAAATGCCACCAAAAGAAGCCGAAGTGTTCGTTTTTCGAAAAGACTGGTGCGCAATGTGCGTCAGATCCGCAAGACTCGTCTTCATTCGATCCCGCCAGTCTTGCTATCCTCGAACGTCTGGAGCAGTTTGAGTGGAAACTGGATGCTGCGCATACAATGCCTACTCGAGAGCAGACCAACAATGCAAGCCCCTTGTCAGCGCAGTCACATCCTGTATGTGAGCCACGACTGCAGTTGGGCAGCTGTTTACCGGACAACTTGGAGAGCGTCTTGAAATGGCCAGTATTCAGGGAGTACGGTCAGGCGAAGAGATAAGTTCACCGTTCTCGAACAACGCTCGGGACATCACAGCAGGTCGCTCGTCGTCAGTTTCCGTTGGAGGGAACTTGAGTGTTGTGACATGCGCTCCGTGGCTCGAGGGCATCTTTGACGGGGTGCACCGAAGAATCCAGTTCCCGAAGAAAACACTGCTCGCGCACTGGTGCGGCGTATCTGCGGAAATTGTTCAGGGTGGGACATTAAATCGTGTCTGGTCCTCTTGATCTGCGCAAACGGTGCTCTTATCCGCCCTTTCTCGGAGCGATCGATCCCGCAAGCCGCGCTTGTGAATTGGATTGCTGTGGCACTACACTCGGCAGCCCAAAAGCGCTTCGGCACTCTCTTCATGCTCGGGAATTCTTGTCGAAGCTCAATGCGTACTGTTCGCAGGTATATTTCCGATGTCGATCCTTCGCCCTGTCGACGCGTGGTGCATGTTCCTGCAAGCCCTTGCGATCTACCAGGGCTTCAAGCAGGATGGCCACAGCGCGGAAGAAAAAAAATATTTATTGGTCGTGTTGGAAGTCAGACCACAAATTGAGGTGGGAGCTTGGCCTTCCTTAGGAAACGGCGAGCCTCCGCGATGTTTCCTGAATCTTACCAGTGGTTGTGAAGGTCAGAACGTGCGTGCGTGGTACTTTTACCTCTCAGAAATCTCGCTCTGGCGGCTAGGAACGAAGGCCAAAGCTGAAACTATCGAAGTTGTAGAAAGAGAAATTCCGCGTGAAAAAGCTCTCCGGTACCTTGCTGAGACCGGCGATGATGCACTTCACCAAGTGGAGGCCTAGAAGAAGTTATTGGCCCCAGCAGTGTCGTTGTGAAGGCTCCTACCACAGGCACCATGGCACATGGCTGATGCTACATTCATCAGCGCGGAGTGCTTGCATCATACTCGCGTTCGCCTCGAACTCATTCACGATCGACCTCCTGCCCATCGGCTGGAGGGCGGCAGTTGAGGCGACCTTACAGACACTCCACTTTTTGGCCTGGCGAACTTAACGCGCTTCGCAGACCTGCCGAACTCATCTAGGAGGTGCTGGGCCAGACAGAGATACTAAGGGAGAAGATCGATGCAACAAGGACTATAGACCATAGAATGTAATTGCTCATCATTGTCCAGGTACGATGGGCGAAGAGTGAAAGTTGTAGACGGTTGCGTTGATATTACACGTGGGATGGGGAAGGAAGAAAGAGAAGAGAAGAGAAGAGAAGAAGAAGCTATGGAGAGGGAAGCATTGTGGCTTGCCTACCAAAACAGCGTTTGAGAATGGGAAGGCGCGCAGCTGCCCGAGTGTCCTCGCGAAAGGAGCACGTGACGATCGACGACGTGTTCGCGAATACCATGCATTTACAAGCCCTCAAGGCGCTCGCAAAAGGTGCAAACCAATTGGGCTGCTCATTGAAATGCCTACGATGTTCCTTGACGTCACTGGCAGTCGGTATGGCATCCAATCTATTTGCCGCAAGCAATATAGATATATTACCCGAGGCGACCGCAACCCAAGCTTCACAACTAGAGCCTCAAACTAGGATAGCTGATGTATCGTTAACACCAGCAATATGTTACGGTTTTCCCAGTCATGACACGAGGCTCGCTGGCGATAATTCACCTATGCAGCATCAGCGCACTGTGGTCCTTGGTTGCTTACCGTTGCCCCAGATCTGGCCTCAAACCTGCGGCGGACCAAGACCGAGTCCAAGGGCCCCAAGCCTCGCTATCCTAATACTACCCACCGAGCCTCCTCTTTACTACCTTGGCTGGTACCAAGAGGTTCTTCTTCCTTCTCGGCGGCGGAACGTATGTCCTAGACTCCGCTGAAGGTCAACAATAATTCCAGTAGGTGAGCTGTTGTACTTGTCAAATGACCGACTTTGCCATCCGGGGAGATCTGAGCCTCATCAAAGAGCGGGTTCGCGGTATGAAGACTAAATGGTTCAATATGGATATAGATGAGAGGCTCTTGGACAATGATCTGCCAGTTGTCGTGTTGAAGTACAAATATGACCTACAACTCACCAAAGTGCTCTTTCGTCACGCCGCCATCCACTCATTGAGCTTCTCCACTTCCTCCTAACGATGCTGTCTACCATCCTCCACATCGCTGGCTTCGCAGCTGGCCTAGCACAGGCTCTTCCCCAGCCTACGCCAGTACCAAACGCAGCAACCCCCGTTCGCGCTGAAACAACTGTCGCACCTCAGCCTGAGGCTCGCCAGGCTGCTGTCAACCCATTCGCTGGCTACAGCTTCTACGCCAATCCATACTACTCTTCGGAGGTGCACAGCTTGGCCATCCCTTCACTCCCGGCGTCCCTGCGCCCGGGTGCTTCAGCTGTCGCCAAGGTCGGATCATTCGTATGGCTCGACACTCGTGCGAAGGTGCCTACACTGGACACCTACCTGGCCGAAATCAAGCAAAAAAATGCTGCTGGCGCCAAGCTGATGGCTACCTTTGTCGTTTACAACCTGCCTGACCGCGACTGTGCTGCTCTTGCATCAAATGGCGAACTGCTTATCGACCAGGATGGAGCGGACAAGTACAAGGTTGAGTACATTGACAAGATTGAAGCGATTCTCAAGAAATACCCTGACGTGAAGATCAATCTTGCTATTGGTAAGTATCCATTCATAACAACAGTCAATCTTAGTCTTTGTGGTTGATGTTGAACAGAGCCTGACTCGCTTGCCAACATGGTCACCAACATGGGTGTCCAGAAGTGCTCTCGTGCTGCACCCTACTACAGGGATCTGACTGCTTATGCTCTACGCAAGCTCAACCTTGCGAACGTGGACATGTACCTGGATGGTGGTCACGCTGGATGGCTAGGCTGGGATGCCAACATTGGCCCTGCGGCCAAGCTGTTCGCTGAGGTGTACAAAGCTGCGGGATCTCCTCGTGCTGTCCGTGGTATTGTTACGAATGTCTCCAACTACAACGCCTTCAGAATTGGATCATGCCCTGCGATTACAAGCCCCAACGCCAACTGCGATGAGGAGCGTTTCATCAAGGCATTTGCCCCACTGTTGCAGGCTCAAGGCTTCCCCGCACGCTTCATTGTCGATGTTGGACGATCTGGCAAGCAGCCTACTGGCCAGCAGGCATGGGGTGACTGGTGCAATGTCCAGGGTGCTGGGTTCGGTCCTCGTCCTACCACCAATACTGGCAACTCGCTCGTCGATGCTTTCGTTTGGGTCAAGCCTGGCGGTGAGGTAAGTCAACATGCTCCTGCTCACTCTTTATCAACAATTTGCTAACAAAACGCGGTCTGATGGTACCTCGGACACTTCTGCTGTTCGTTACGATGCTGCCTGTGGCCGTGCTTCTGCTTTCAAGCCAGCACCTGAGGCTGGTACGTGGTTCAATGCGTACTTCGAGATGCTTCTCAAGAACGCCAATCCTGTTCTTGCTTGAACAGTTGTAAAAACGAATGGCGTGCGCGAGCAGTGAGGGTGAATGCGATAGCTGCTTTATACCGATATACAGAATGGTGGCGCTTCATAGGATTTGAACATAAGCTTGAATATATGCAGATTGTTCAATTGAGTTGATTTTGGAATGCATGCAGTGTGATGTGTGTGACACAAGGAACGGTCCGGCGAACGTTGAGCACGGCAGCAACGCAACGTGGCTTGGCGGGGTCCACTAGTGCCGATCCTATCTTTGGGAACTGCGACCCTGACATTGACAAACGATATTGACAGATGACATTGTACCTTTTATATACACCTTTAGAGATAACTCGACACTCAATACGCCCTCGAACACTCGCGGCGTGCCCTATGACATAATCGCGTCTGCCGAGCTCTTATCGATACCTCTGCGCCTCGTCTGCGCCGCATTCACTCTCCATGCATCCTCCAATCCGTCGATAGGCCAGCGGAGAGGGCAATGCAACCCCGAATACCCATACACGTGCAGTCGAAGCTGTTCGCCTACATCGCAGCTGCCTGTCTCCTCCTCATCACGTACTCGTCGACCCAAACGTCCTTCGCAAAGGCTGTCGAAATCCCTACTGCACCTGAACGAGAGCACCTCTCTCCAACCGAACTGCCCTTACTCGTCGTCGCCGACCCCGTACGCATTGATGATGGCGCTGTTGAAGAGGAGCAGAGCGGTGGCTATGCGCCAGACTTCGCATACTTCGCGCGCAGTCTGCTTGGACGCCAAGCTGAGGAGGTGGGCAAGCTGAAGAATGACGAGAAGGCGGGATTCGACATCTCGCCCGAGACCACCGTCCACTTTGTGCTGGAGAAGAGCCAATTGCAAGCTCGAAACGACCCAAGTGGCTTACTGAATGCGCTGAACGCAAGGCGCCCAGACGACGCTTTCGAGAACGAGCAACAAGAGGAAATTGACTCCATAAGTGAGGCTGTGGGATCTGGGCTCGCAGGCGAGACACTGGAGGTGCGGCAAGCAGCATCAAAGAAGGTGTGGGTGTCAGCGAACACCTGTAAACAGCCTCTGCCGGGAAACAACGCATCTTCCACAGGGGCACCTCAGCTTACCCTTTACGTCTCGACATCAGCTCAGAACCAGAAGCCAGGTCCAAACTTCACAGAGAACCTTGCCACGAATAAGACTGGCATACCCTTCGATAATGGCTATATATCGTTCGAAGTCAACGCTACGTCAGACGTCTATATTGGAATCTCTGCGCCGAAGTTGAACGAAAATTGGTTTGGGAGCTGGCACTTTGAAGTCGCTGCGAGTACCCACGGCTCTTATCACAGCTACAACCGGACAAATCCCTTCCTCTTCATGGTTGACACTGACAGCGAGTCTACACTGTTCATTACCTACAACCTTACCGACTCCAATAAAGAGGAGGACATCGCAAAATGGAACAACTCAAATCCATTTGCCATGTATGCCTTTCCAGCTGGCCGATCACCGGTTACGGGCATGGAGAACTCATACTGCGCACTCAAGCAACAGTTCAACTCGACTAACAATATCACCGTCAAGACGCAGATCACGACCAAATTCGGTGCCGGCTTTCCCAAAAGCCAGTTCAACGTCCACAATTTGAGCAATGCCCAGACATACAATGGGTATCTAGTAGTTGAAGGCAATCAGGACACAGTAGACTTGCCCGGTGTCGGCAGAGTGCGTGCTGGCGGCAAGGTCTTTCAGCAGTTCAATTGGACCACAAAAGCAGGTAAGTCAAGGCATTCAAACAGATGTCCATTGCGACTCAGTGCTGACTTCATACCAGACGATTCATGCCAAGTCTTAACGGACCTTGACTTTTGCGACACCGTTGCTTATGCTGTTCCATCATCTCCTGAATTCAAATTTGATGACGACAAGTTGAAAGCGCTGTACGATGGGCAGGCGAAGAAGTACTTCAAGAACTTCTCGAACTCGCTCGATCAAATTGCTTGCGACGCACCCTCGACTGCTCAGTATTCACTTGCTCGAAACTGCACTAACTGCCGAGAGGATTATAAAGCATGGCTTTGCTCTGTCTTGATTCCAAGATGTGAGGATTGGACAGCCAACGATGGATGGCTCATACCCCGGAACATCAATGCCAACTTTTCGGACGGAACCTACCCTTTTGCGGACAACATGACCGCCGAGTTCAACGCGACTATGCGTGACCGTTTCGGATACAGCAAAAGCCGTAATCCTATGATCGATGAAAAGATCAAGCCAGGTCCTTACAAGGAGATGCTCCCGTGCGAGGATCTGTGTTTCGACATAGTCAGAAGTTGTCCTGCACAACTTGGTTTTTCATGCCCTAACATCCCTGCGAGGGCTCTGCAGTACGGCACGCGGGATCCAAACGGGAATGTTTTGCAGTGCAGTTTCCCTGGGGCTGTCGTCAAGCTGAACGTGCAAAGCGATGCTAATTTCCCTAGCGTCCCGTCAGGCAACGTCGCGCTTGTCGCTCTGATGCTCCTGACAATGTTTGTCATCTCGTGGTAAGCCGATTAAACGCGGGAAAAGGCATGGGTTTGGCGTAATGGTTTAGTGGAGCGGGAGTCAGTGCATTTCTAGGCGTTTGAGGACAGGCGAGTGTATGTAAGCGATATGAAACGTGTTGTAAGAACCCTAGTCGCCTCCACGCTGGATAGACGCATTGGAAGAACTATTACCATGCTCATGTACCTATACGAACACCTGAAACATCTACGTTTGCAATGTTGTGAGGTAGCGCTATTTCGTCTCTAGTCTAATTCGCCTTAGTCGATCCTGATATGCAGGGACTGCTTAGCTTCCTCCATCAGAGATTCTAGCAAATCCCCCACGAGGATATCAGGTATCCTATTGTTCTCTTGATCCCACGATGCAAATCGTGGCCCCCCGCCAACGCCCACCTAGTGATAATTGCAATTTTGCCGGATGAGCTAACTTTGAGCGTCCGAACCTGCTACAAGGACCTCCGGCCATTCGTCGGTCGCAATGGCCGAAATTACTGGGCCTCGACCTCCGAGCACATCCACACGCGCAGCAAACGCGCACCGCGTCCACAGTAGCTGTGATCGGTGTCGGAGTAGAAAAACTAAGGTATGGCGGAACCCCTCCGTTGTTCGAAGCCAAGACATCATTGACTAGCTGTGCAGTGTATCGATCCCGGTATGTACGACTCGACTCATTGGTGTGGTCCTTCGGGGCAACACACGCTGACGTCTGGCAGTTCCCGGCCCATGTCGTTATTGTGCCCGCACGGGAGCTGTTTGTACTACCGCTACCCCGCGGAGGAAGCGGCCATTTTACCATGTGACCGAAGAGGAGTATCAACTGTCTATGAGTATCCTCTCACGTGTGTTCCATGGCCAGCAGCTGAACCTCGAGTCGTTGCGCAATATATCGAAAGCTATAAAGGACGGTTCGCTGGTATTGCCGACCCTAAACGCAGACAGCTACATCGAACCACATCAGTCGCCAGAAGATGACGATGATGACTCCAGTGCAGGCACCCCGGGTAAGTGGTCCGTCGATGGTGACAACCTACACGAGCCATTGGGCAGCATGATGAAAGACTCCAAGAATGTCTTACGCTACGTCGGCGCCCAGAGTGATATTCCGTTCAATGGAGCAGTTGCGAACTTTTGCAGGCCACCCCAGAAGTCTGATATCATTCCACCAGCCAGGGTTGGTAAATACCCACCGATGGAAGAGAGCAGAGAAGAAATCTTTTGGCTCCCACCGAAAGACGAGTGCTTTCATTACGTTCAAAGATATCGAGAACAGGTACATTGTATGTATTGGCTCTATCCGGAAGCAAAGCTTTTGCAGCGGATTGAGAATACATACGCATGGAATGAGTCAGCGCCTCCACATGTTACAATCAAGCGGGAGCATGCTGGCATGCTTACTCCGCCTCCCAGAAGGGGTCAACAACCGTCGACCTCGTGGATATGCTCGCTGTACGCTATGTGTGCCATCGGGGCATCGCCTCGCGACCCATTCGATAAATCGCCTTCGCCCGGACCTCATTCTCACAAAAACACTAGGACTTCGGAAGACTACATCGCCCTAGTCAAACAGCTCAAATCCAAGGTGGAGGACAATGCCGACATCGACAGCATACGAGCATTGGCCATAGCGGTATGTCGAGCAAGGAATTGAAGTCATTGGACTAACGTTATCAGGCCATTGCTCTTGAAAACGCCTTATCCCGGGTCACAGCATACTTATATATCGGGACTGCAGTCCAAATAGCATGGTCGCTCGGGCTGCATCGAGACCAGCTACCAATGTCAGGTTCAGAGGAAGAACGAGAAGAAAATCGCCGCATATGGTGGACATTAACCACCCTCGACCTGGAGATTGGGATGAGAGGTGGTAGTCCGACCTTGATTGACGATCGATATCTCAAGATTACAACTTCATCGCCGCTTGAGAGAATTGGACATGAGCCGGTAAGCTCTGGGGCAGCTCACTGTTGCCACAACATCAACACACGCTAACTGCTTGTAGGTCAAACCCGAGTTCTTAGGACTTTTCACGCCGACCAAGTGGCTGACAACATTCACGGAACTTGGCGGTCTGAAGCGCAACGTCATTCGAGAAATATATACGGAGCGAGAGTCGAAGTTGATATCATTCTCCACAGTATCAGACTTGCTCCTGCGGCTTCGGAAATGGCATTCAAAGTTACCTGTTCATCTCAGGCTCGATTCTTGGAATGCAGCACCGGATTTTCACAGGCGCGCGATAACAGTGCTTCACCTTCACTACTGGAGTACTAAGATACTCCTCACAAGACCGTTCTTACTCAATCTTGTTCTGAAGCGCGCGGACCTAGCGCCGAGTAGCAAGATCGGATACGAAAAGATGGCCATGGTGTCTATCGATGCTGCACGGAGAAGTGTGGAACTATTCCAGAGGATGAAGGAGGACGGAACTTTGTCCGCTTTGACGACTTTCGACAGTACGACCGTGCTCCGCTGCATTACCATCTTCATGTGCGCCTTTGGCTACTACCAAACGCCCGACTTCAAGAAAGATGCCAATGATTGTATAACTATCGCCAGACATATGGAACAGATCGGATTTGCAAAGATGATCGTAGAAGAGACACCTATCCATCTTCACAACCTCGGCATGAGCTACGAGCCTGTACCCGACTATCCTCAGGAGAGCTACATACCGGGCGAACAAACATTTGCTGATACAATGTGGCACAATCTGCAACTCACCTCACTGCAAAATCAACAAAGCCTGCGTCTGGATTTTGACGACAATGGCGCGCTCGAATCTAACGAATATCTCTTGGCGTTCGACCCAGAAGAGTATACAAACCCGGTTTTCCAGCGTCCGCAGCAATATTCGAACTTCAATCAACACTGGCAATAACCTCTGTAGATTAGCACACAGAAGTGATGTCCCTACAGGGGGCAAAGACATCAGTACATATACACTTATAATAGATGGTCGAATAAGCCAAGCAGACTTCACGAGGCATTTGCCACCCAGACTTACAATACCACCCTTCATTCGCACTTCGATTTGCGTCATACAATTGAAATTCTGACAAGCAGAAAACTTTAGATGATGTGAGTACCTTGCCAACCCGGGCTGCACCTACTCTAGACCCTCGCGCAAGCGCGCCTCACAAAGCGCCTAAACCCATTTCGATCTAGCCTTCCACCACCCACGCACCTTCCACCTCTCTTCCATCACCTCCCACACCTCACCATGTCCAACAACTTCTCAGGCAGCCACACTCTTCGCAACAGAAAACTACAAACTAATCTGGACGGCCCTCCTGTTCCAACAAAACTCGACACAAAACCCTCGCTCTTCCAACGGCGTGGTCTCCAACTCCCAGATCCACCTAGACAGTTGAAGCCACTGCCCGCTGTTCCTCTACCTGATTCAGTCGAGTACAAGCCTCTGCCACGGCCTCCGGAAAGCATCAAGTTGGGTACTACCTTACTTTGGATCGCGGGATTTGCTGTTTGGTTTATGGTCGTTGTGGTCATGTTGCCGGTCATCATGGAAAGAGAGGCAATGATTGGGGTGAATGCTTGGTTGAGGGGGAAATGGCGAGACGATGGAGAGGCTGCATGTGCTATATGCTGAAAACTCACGTTCTGTGAGCCAAGAGAGACCGAAAATGCTCGCGGACACACCCGTCGATTCAAAGCCGTTTCATAATGGATACACCGCAGTACAGCAACAGCATCTTCATTTATTATTTCAATTTAGAGGACAGGTTACAGCTTCGACTCCTGCTTCGTCGCATCTACCAAACTCTTCCGCCCACCAAAACCAAACAGATACGCCGCGATCTTGCGCATCTGGATCTCCTCACTCCCCTCGGTAATCCTGTACCGTCGGTGGTGCCGCCAAATGTGCTCGAAAGGGTAGTGTCTCGAATACCCATTGCCGCCGTGGACCTGGATCGCCCGATCGGCCGCCTGTGTACATAGTCTGTTTGACCAGTAGTTGCACATGGACACCTTATCGCCGATCTTCTTCTCGATCTCGTTGTGCGGCATCGAATCCATTTCGAGCGCGGTCTTGCGGATGAGTTGTCGCAACATCTCGCATTGTGTCGCCAGCTCGACGAGTGGGAACTGGATGCCCTGGTTGTGCGAGAGCGGTGTGCCGAAGGGAGCACGTTCGTTAGCGTATTCGACAGATTGCTGGACACAATATACGGCTGCACCGAGGGAGGACGCGGCTTGACGGATGCGATTTTCGTGTACGAAGGCTTGTGCTACGCCGAGACCGTTGTGAATCGGTCCTAGTGCTGCGCTTTCAGGAACCCAAACATCTTTGATCGAAACAGTGGCATGGTCGGTTGGCATGTTGAGCGTCCTGCACAACATTAGCAGAAACTCCTCACTCCAATAGCTCTGGTATCTTACCATTCATACGACTCCGCCTTCAAACCCGGCGTATCCCTCGGCACGATAAAGCAACTTATTCCCCTCACCTCGCCATCCTTTCCACTCGTCCTCGCAAAAATCGAGCAATGCGTCGCATGATGCATTCCCGTCTGCCACTTCTTATGCCCATTCAGCAGCCACCCATCAACGCCATTCCTCCTCTCCGGCACGCCCTTGGTCGCCATATGCGTCGCGTCACTCCCGTGCCCGGGCTCCGTCAACCCAAACGTCATCCTGAACTCGCCTCTCAGCCGCGCAGGAATCAACTCCTCCTTCTGCTTCTCGGACCCGAAGTTCATCAACATGATCACGTCTGGGAAGTTGCCCACCATGCTATGCTCATTCTGCAGATCATTGAACAACCCCAGTCCTTTCGCCGCCAAATGCTCCCTGATGACCGCCATCCACAGATTACTCCCCCGTCCGTCCTCGCTGTTCTGCCCGCCGTACTTCTTGGGTAAAGAAAGCCTGTAGAAGCCAGCTTCGTCGGCGAGCCGCCGCGATTCGGCGAGCAGGTCTTCCCATTCTTTGCGCGGCAGGCCGCCGGCGTCCCAGTCTGTGCGTGAGTGCTCCCGCCGGTGGTCGAAGAAGCGGTTGTTGTCGTCTTTGTATTGGAGCGGGAGGATGGTGGTTTCGATGAAGGTATCAAGGGCGGCGAGGTAGGCTTTGAGGTCGGAGGGAATGGAGAAGTTCATGGGTTGCGACATGATGTCGTCCTTAGTTTTGCAGGTTGGTAGGTGTAGGCGTACGAAGATGTAGGTATATGTGAGACGTCGAGGTGCCCGTCGACGAGGTTCAGCGGTCTGGGTAGTTCGTAGGTATCTGCAAGACAGAACCACGATCCTGAAAAGATATATTTTCAATCGGTTGGAACATGATGATGACTCGCGACGTCTTGTCGCAGTGAGCTTCCATCGAGAGCTGTGTTTGCGGGGAAAGCCCGCACGGGCCCTCATGTCATTTCGACCTCGGCCTTTCTCACAGCTCAGCATCTTTGATGGCGGCGTTTCTCGGCAACTTCCTTCCTCAACTTCAATATGATACATATCTTGACTGCTTCTTCTTTCTCCTTCTCAATTGAAGAATTGCCGGCCTCTAGCGATGTGACAGATCGCAGCAACCCTCCTCCTAGGTTTTTATTTCCTCTTCTGCATGCCCTGTGTGAATGATAAAACAAACGCCCTCCCATGATGATTGCGGCTTCGACTTATACGTTGATGAAGATTCATGTGATTCAACTCTCGCTGAAGACTTGAATTCTCATGTCATATGTTGCCTGGATCTGCTTTTTGCCACTGAGAATAATCCAGCGGTCCCTCGAAGCGCTGGAAATAGTGGGTCACGCTCATTAAATGGTCATGGCACAGGCGTGTCATCGACGCCCGTTACCCAAACCTCAGGACGGTTACAGGCATGGACGATCGACGTGTCAGGAAGCGTGGGCCACCTTCTGCCTCTCGAGATCTACTCACTGAAGATGACACGGAAAGCCATTCGCGAGATATTAGCCCACTCTTCTGGCGAGTCGTATCGTCTGCACGAGGCCATGACAGAGCTTAATGTGCATCAGCAGAGTATGGTCAATGAACATGTCAAGGACTCCGGTTCGGTGTTGCTCTACGTAGCTGTCTGGCACAAAGAAACGGTGGCCTGCGTTTTTGGAGATCCCACAATTGACATTCTAATCTAGATCACCGTTCCCGACACTGTATCTGCAGAGTCACCACCTACACAAATCGCAAGCCTACAACAAACGTCCAAGGTCAGCAGGTCATTTGGAAAGCTGGAACTGCTCAAACGGCTATTCCATAGATACGTTCTGAGGAAGAGTTATGTCACGATGAGACCACCTGACAGAAGGATGTATGATTATAGAATGGATCCCGACATGGAAATCGAATCGCGCGACGCAACTTTGGGTGAGGAAGCGCACGGCAAGATTCTGAATGAGCAAGCTCGTGACAAGATTGTAGATGGGCTGGTATCCAAGTGGATGACGGTAGGGGAGCATCTAGAGTTCGCTGGATGTAGCGCATTTCAGGTTGTAGTCATTATATCATAACTGATTGTGGCACTTACTCGTTTGTCGTTGTTCTTCCTCAACTCTCGAGCTAGCCTGAGATGTCAACGAAAAAATTAGAGTGTGACATGGGTACCACGCGAGTTGGTTCGAGTTCGGATCCCCTCCCCATAGTCACGATAGGAGGGTACATAGATTCCCGGGACCTTGGAAGGTGTATTTGACACTTGGCCAGGTCTAGGAGATGAAAGGAGGATGAGAAGCGACTGCAATCAAACATCATCAACTGCAGAATGCCACTACGAATGGTACTCTCTATGTCACAACAGTTATCTCTCAAATTATCTTGCACAATAATGCCGTTGCAGCGAACCACGTTAACCCACCTACGCGCCCACGATGGTCATGGGCTCGCATTGACATGCATCTTTTTGGAAGGCCGTAAAGATATTCAGGTTGAGATTGCAACGTAAAGGGATGCGTTCTATTGCAGTGTTATGTTCGTAGGAAGGTTGCAGTATAGATCGTTCCCAACATAGGGCGTTGTCGTGTAAGCAAACAACATTCTTATAGCCACTGCGTACAAGACTTTAAGCCAGTGGGCGTATGCCTCCAGGCTTGGGTGATCATTAAAGGCTAAGAAGATCGATTGATCACATGGTCTCCGTACCTCGCAGCTTTCATCCTAGCTTCTTCTGCTGTCCCAGTAATGGTATCTGCAATCCATCCGTAAGTCTCAACCGCGGTCCTGGAGTCTCATCTACATCCTTCCTCTTCGGGAGTTCTCCAATCTTGTTCCACACCAACAGCAGCTGGATGTGCCCAGGAGTGATGCCCATCTGATCCGAGCCCCAGTGATACTGCCACAGCGATAGCCTCTCATCGCGTGCAGGTGCCTTCTTGCCATCATAGTAACACGCTACGTCACCGAAGCAAAGGAACACGTACGGGAAGCCGTCCTGTGAACCTGTGAGCAGAAGGACGTGAATGGTGTAGGTTTGGACTTACGATCGTATACAATTGGTCGTAGATGGTCGACACGTATGTCGCGTTGCAGTTCCATGCATTATCTAACGCACCATACTTGCTATCCGTGTTGCGCTCTTGCGACTCATCGTTGAACGTGCAGTTTCCCTTTTTGGTCGACAGGGTGTATGGAAACACATCGCTCCTCAAGAAGGTGCCGCATGCTGCTTTGTTGTTTGCTGTGATGAGCTTCCCGTTCTCGTTCAGGCATCCGATCTTGTCTGCGGTAGGTGATGCGGTGCGCCAGTCATTAGAGTTCAAGACGTAGATGTTGCCGATGCCGGTGAAGTCTTTCTGGGTGACGCCGGCGTTTGCACTGAGTGCAAGGATAAAATAGGTGAGGATGCTGATGAGCGCGTGCATCTTGATAGTTGTTTTGCAGGCTATGGTAGAGCACCGAAGATTTTTGACAGATTGGGGGATGCGCGACTCTTTATGGCGACCTCGTAAAGCGTCGTAGTCCTGAAGTCGCGAGGGTACACAAGGGAGAACGCAGGCCGCCGCTATCAGATTGTCCGCTCAGGATGAGCCTTCCTCTTCACCCTTGTCCTGGCCGCGCCTTCTGCAGGTTAGATGAAATAAACTTTGGCAAGCCAATTGCATTCGTCTTTCCGTGCTCACTCTACACCGTACGCAGCTTCGAAACAAACAAAGAGTGGAGTCTCAATCAAGTAGCCGGCCTGATATCTGCGACGTGCATCTCTTGAGGCGACGGGCGATGCTGACAGGATGGAATGCTTGCTGTAATCAGCGAATCGGCAGATGGACGTAGTACAGATCTGCCGGTTTAGGTGCGCCACGTGCCACAACAATATGGTTGAGCGAACGAGATGCCGAATGGAGATGAGAAGAGTGAGCGATGGATCAAAGAAGATGTCTAATGCATATGATGTGCTTCAGATAAGTCAATTGAGGAAGGCAGCAGTTCTTGGTCAGTTGCTTGTCAGCGAGAAGCGTCAGATTCGGAGTCGGACACGGGGGAGATGCAAGCTTTAGCGAAGCTAATCACTACCGTGTCTGTGCACCGAACGCCCAGAGTCACCAAATGCCCGCTCCGACCCCTTCACACCCACCACAAAAATGAGGCTATAGAGCCCCATACAATAGTTATTATTGTGAGATAGTTTGTAGTAATAGACTATGGATCTATGCAATTAATTTGCTGCCTCCTACTGCTTTTTGGTACAAGTTTGCGGCCGCGGCCGCTCTGTTTTGCCTCAGGTGTTGGGGAACGCACACAAACAACAGATTGACTATGGGCAGCTGCACCACCACAATGTTGCTTTTTTCTGGGTGGTGTAGACTGTGAGGCCATGTGCTTGCCTATTTTAGGCAATTGTATAGTTTTTTGAGTGTTGCAAGCTTGTTTCTGATGCTCTCTTTCAGCCTTGCATTTAGCTGCTTCTTAGGACTTCACAGCTTTCAGCTGGTCTTGCTCTTCCTTCTCCCTCACCCGTGCCACACGCTTTTCTTCTGCAATCTTAATCTTATAGAGCCTATTAGCAGCTGCTAACTCCTTCATCTCTGCCTTCTTTAACTCTTCCGCTTGCCTCTCCTGTTCTACAACAGCCATGCAAGCGCGCACCTTGTGGAGGGCACTGTTACAATCAAATGTAAGGGGTGGAGTCCAAAAGACAATATGCACGGCTATATCCACCAGCCTTGTGTGAGAGGGGGCCAGCTAGGGATACCAACTGCTCTCTGAGATGGATGAATAGGGGGAAGGAAGGTTCAGGCTTGTTGGAGATAAGGGTGTGGAAGAGATCAAGTGTGGGGATACCACAAAGGATCAGTGAGGAGTGAGTTGAGGAATGAGTTGTGGTTAGCTTATACAAGTTTCGCTCCCAGCTTTAGTGCATCAATCTGATCAAGCGCATTTTTAATCCTGGCATGGTTATTGAGTTATTATGCGTTGAAATATTGTGTAGATGTTGTGCTCTGGGCATTGGGTGACTCCGGGCGTTCGGTGCATAGACACGGTAGTGCTCCGTCTGCACTTGCCTTTCATTGCACAAAATTGTGGAGATTACTTTACATGCCAAGTCTTGCGCTTATAGATGGTGTCGAACGCTGTGATGTATTGCTCCAATTGTAACATTAGAGAGACCTGCTGCTCACTCGCCGGAGCCACCTGCTCTTCCACATCAGGAGAAGAAGAGGCCGAGAAGAGGTACGATTTGTTCAGAACCCTGTTCAGACCAGCCTCGTAACTCGAATTCCTAGTTCCCCCATGAGACTATCGTCAACAACTGCATCTTCTTGCGCATGCACGGAGATATTAAGTGCTTGAACTAAACGTATGCCCTGCTTCTCTTCACGTGTACTTCAAAGTACCGTCACATTGGATGCGGCAGCCCGGACGATCCTCACCAAGCTCTATTTACTTGACACAATCGAAGCAAACTCCCTTTACTGCATCACAGATCTGAGTAACGCTCGCGAGCATAGTTTCTTCGGAAATTTGTTGTTCGGTATCTTTTCGAGATGAGTCTTGAGTTCGGCGACAGAGAGCGTCTTTAGCGGCCATACTCCACTCCTACGAATCTCATTGAAGAAGAAGACCATGTCCTGCTGAAAGTTCTCGCACCCATTACTTGGCACGATTGGACCGGGAGCCCCTAACGCGCGCTTCTGAGTCTAGTGCTGTTCTTTCACGATGCGCCCGAGAAGCGGAATTGGAAGGAAGTCCTGGCCGTCCGACATGGCGGAGATGCTCAAGAGATCGGAACGGTCTCGGATCAAACTCTTAGAAATGTTGCGAAACTCTGACACCATGTCAAGGAGGTACGCGGCGACACGAGTTTTCGCGAAGTCTGCAGCACTCGGCTTCTGCAGAATATCCGCAACCTAGATGATGCTCCATACTCAAATTGCTTCCACACAGTCGTGCTTGTAAGAAATCATAGCAATGCTCGCTAACTGGGTGGGAGTCGTGGTGATGCTGACATCTGCCGACTGAGCATGAACGATCTTGCAGATAACAGCCATGGAATCCGCATCATCCTCTGGAAACGGGACAACTCGGGGTGAGGTCGCAGTCAGAGCTTCGCCTCAGCGAAGTAGCCATCGAACATGGCTGCAAAGACTGGAGAGACGTGGCTGAGCAGCACCGATGAGACAAGAAGCTTGCGCTCAGTCTGAGGTGTTTTGCTCACATGAGGATCACGTCGCCGCGCTTGGATAAAACTTCTGCAGTCGTGGACCTAGCTTCCATTGTGGCAAATACTGGCGGTACTCAGCGGTACGTACAGAATACCAACGTGTTGACGTACCTTCGTGCGTGCATTTGCGTGTACCGTCTGGCATACGAGCTTCGGCGAACGTTGTCGGCGTCGAACGGCGGTCGAGGAAAAGTAATCGTCTTCGAGATTCGTGCCTAAAGTGAAATTGTCACAAAAGCTTGGTGAGTGCGTAGTCTCGAGTTTAGAATCATGGGTGAGAAAGACGATGATCCCTATCTCTTCTTCGCCTTCACCTGCTGCTGTCGAGACACCCAGCCGACGGTGCGCGTGTAAACTTACCCCACCATACAGCGCATGTTCAAGCCTATTATGTATACCGATTTACGGTCGGTCATCTTCGTGGCAATCCATCAATGTGGCAGGATTGCGTTGCTGCCCTGAGCTCATTCACATTCGTGGTCGCGCGCTCAGCTCTTGCTGGGTTCTGTCGATTGCGCCTTCCAACCCAAACTGAGAATTTTGTCCAACTTCCCATGAAGTCGCTCGCCAATTCAATCTTTTGAGCATGTAGCTAGATCATCCTAGCGACATCTTTCTCGTACCTTCAAGACGTCATTTCAATGTTCGTGACGTCTAAACTTACTTGTGACGTTGTCCTGCAGTCCCTAGAACTCAGAAGTCAAACGCGCGCATTGCGCGTTTCTGCACATTCGATGCGGCTTCGTTGGACCTCTGCCTTCGCCTTCTTACGTCTTTACAGCCGGTTCATTGTTCACTCAACTGCCCGAGTATCAAGGCGGACGCGTTGTTTCCGTCGGTTCACGCTAATCGTCATTCGTGCACTGGCTCGCTGTTGGCTCGATGTTGGGGCGACTGCAGCGGGGATTCGATCTCTCGATTGCTGGCATGGTGCCGCGCAGGCCTCGCCCACTTCTGGCTCTCATCGCGCAATGCGATCTTCTGACTGACGAAAGCGCAATGGCATTTCAAAGAAGCTTGCTGAGCAATCGCGAGACCAAGACGGGGTAGAGTTGCAAAAGAGATGGAACAATGTTGAGCAGGAGCATCCTGAGCAGCTGGAGCATCAAGACTGGGGCTCCAAGCTTCGAGCAGGAGCTACCTTCCACCTTGAGGACGTTGACGGGACCAGAAGCGACCTTGAAGGTCTCCTCGGGCTGAAGGACGACGGCATCCATTGTCTCAAATGGAACGCAACTGCCGTTACCGGATACCTCGCCCGTAAGGAGCGATTTAATGCGACAACCATCGTTAACTGCGAGCTGATGATCTGAAACGCGAGACGCGCGCTTGCTCGCACTTGGTTCGGCCCTTTCGGCGCATTCGGCCGACCTCGCAGCGAGCTTTTCCAGGCCATCTCCTATCTTCTCAGTCAATCGCCGAGCTACGACCCGTCAAATCTGCGACCATTCTGCGAACTTCGCGGTGACATCTCGCGTCCGCAACACCTCCGTCTGCTCACCCCGCCGCGGGCAGCCTTCCAACGCGCTCGGGCGTCTAGAATGCTCGGCCACTACCCCACCTTCAGTAGTCGCGATAGAGCTGCTGAACACCTTGGTGATGGTGTGGTGGTTGTCAGGCCGTGTCAGCATGCATCCACCAGGTTGATGTGCTCATCCGGAGCTGCTAGAGCTGCACAGCAAGCAATTCGAAGCTTCGACGCAGCCAGATTAGCACAATTGGTTGGCAAATCCAGGTAAACAGAGCTTCGTCTCGAGCTGAGGTCCATTGTTCCGCAAACATTTGGCATTGTCCGTCCGCATTCGGAACGGAAGCGCTGCCGACAGCTCTACAGCCCCAGATTGTAGCTCAACCGTCTCAGGAGGCAGGGACCACTTGTTGCGAGGCGATTCTGCATCACAAAGTGGGGAGATGAGCTCCGAATGACCCAATGTTTGCAGACTTTCGAGCTGAAAGCATCACGCGGTAGGTACCCTTATGTATATATAAACCCCTCACGACCCCTCAACTGCACTCAGCATCAAACATTCCAAAACACCAAAAAGAGTTCGACGTCACTTCGAACTACTTTAGGTATTGAATCCCCGAACCCCCTCTTCCGCTTGGGCCAGGAACGACAGGCTGACAGATCGTGCGTCAGATACACGTACCGAAGTACCTTTTACCCGGACGTGACTATATATCTACTCTACGGAGTCTTGTTTATTCGAACAATAACTATTCACAATGGTATTTCTCCGCTCAGCCTCCCGCCTTGTGCGCCCCGCGTCCTCCCTCCTCACAACTCGTGCTGGTTCACGGTTAACATCGGGCGCCTCCCTCCTACGACAACCGAATCAGTTCAGAACGCTAACCGCGACCGCTTCACAACAGGGCAAGGTTCTTCTCGTTCTCTACGATGTAAGTTGAACAACCTCCAATGGCTCGGAAACAGCGGCTGACAACGTCATAGGGTGGTGTCCACGCTGAGCAGGAGCCCCGTCTTCTCGGTACCACCGAGAACGAGCTTGGTCTGAGGAAGTGGATCGAGGAGCAGGGCCACGAGCTCATTACCACTTCCAACAAGGAAGGCGAGAACTCTGAATTCGACAAGCACCTCGTTGACGCCGAAGTCATCATCACCACACCGTATGTCGGAGCTACCCCGCATAGCCGCTAGACCGCCCCGCTTCCACGCGTAAGCTTGTTGCTTTAGCGCGCGACAACATGGAAATAAGTGACAAGGCTGACAATTATTGACAGTTTCCACCCCGGTTACCTCACAGCAGAGCGCCTCGCTAAGGCCAAGAACCTGAAGCTTGCCGTCACTGCTGGTATCGGATCCGACCACATCGATCTCGATGTTGCCAACAAGACCAACGGCGGTATCACCGTTGCTGAGGTCACTGGCTCCAACGTCGTCTCCGTCGCTGAGCACGTCGTCATGACCATCCTTACCCTCGTCCGCAACTTCATCCCTGCCCACGAGCAGATCGCCCGTGGTGACTGGAACGTCGCCGAGGTCGCCAAGAACGAGTATGACCTCGAAAACAAGGTTGTCGGTACCGTCGCTGTTGGCCGTATCGGTGAGCGTGTCCTCCGCCGTCTCAAGCCCTTCGACTGCAAGGAGCTCCTCTACTTCGACTACCAGCCCCTGCGCCCTGAGGTCGAGAAGGAGATTGGCTGCCGTCGCGTCGAGAACCTCGAGGAGATGCTGGCACAGTGCGATGTTGTAACCATCAACTGCCCTCTCCACGAGAAGACCCGCGGTCTCTTCAACAAGGATCTCATCTCCAAGATGAAGAAGGGCTCATGGCTCATCAACACCGCCCGTGGTGCCATTGTTGTCAAGGAGGACGTCGCCGATGCTCTCAAGAGCGGCCACCTGCGCGGATACGGTGGTGATGTTTGGTTCCCCCAGCCCGCGCCCAAGGACCACCCTCTGCGCTACGCCCAGAACCCCTGGGGCGGAGGCAACGCCATGGTCCCTCACATGTCCGGTACCTCGATCGACGCTCAGGAGCGCTACGCCGCCGGTACCAAGGCTATCCTCGAATCATACTGGTCTGGCCGCGAGGACTACAGGCCCGAGGACCTTATCGTCTACAAGGGCGACTACGCTACCAAGTCGTACGGCCAGCGCACTAACGCTGAGCGCACCACTGCTCCCAAATAAGCGGTTGATGTTAGCATGTTAAAACGAATTTCCTTTTCTTGACGAGGCAAAGAGCTAACGGGTACTTTGGGCTTTGTGTAAATCAGTATATCCATTGAACTTCACTGAATGTCTTCTGCGGTTGTGACATGTTATCATTCAAGTTTTACTAACCAACATCACTTCTCGACGTCCACTTTTCCAACGTGGCACTGGATACCTTGCGACTGCCCCGTTGACAAACGCCATACAGATGATGGTAGCCTTATGACCTGTCTGGTTCACGGGGTATTACCGCACTTGCCACAGCTACAGTCAAAACTAGCAAGTCGACATAAAAAGTGTGGGTAGACAGCCAATCAAGTATAAAGAGATCGAGGGAATGCATCGGTACTTCAGTCGCCGATCGACAATCTATGGGTATTGAGTGAAGCTCTTTAAACGTGTGCAGCGTTGTACATCCACCCGCCAACCAGGTATAGCAAATCACATGACAGCCTTGTCTTAACCCCTCGACCCTGACAAACTCCGCCGCGTCTCATCCACGTCTTCATCCTCGCTATCGTCCTTGAACCCCTGCTCCAGCTCCCTCCCCAACCGCGTCTCCTCCTCCACCATGCTCCTCCGTTGCTCGAGCGCCTCCCTTCTTCGTTCATCCACAGGATCAAACCCCACCATGCCCTCGCCTTCCTCGTCGTCGAAGTCGGACGACGAATCGTCGTGCACGTGTATAGCGGGCTGGCGCGTCCAGGTCGAGGGCATGAAGAGGGTGTAGAGGGCATCGGAGAGCTTGGTGCGCCAGGATGTGGCGTGCTCGGCCATGGAAGTCGGCATGGGAAGGTACTGCGAGTAGCGGGTGCGGTGGCGGCGGATGAAGGGGAGGATGAAGAGGGTGGCGGAGAGGTAGAGGACGAGGGCTATGAAGAGCGGGATGAGGATGCCCTAGTGCCGTTAGTTGTGGCTTCGTGAGAGACGCAAGGGGCACGCCTACCCTCAGGAAGTGCGTGAAGCCTGCCATCTGGCAGGACCCTTTGGGGAACTGTCAACGAAGTCTGACGGCTGTTTGCTGAGCGGCTGAGCTGGAAGGCCTCTCTGGGCGTCTTATGGAGCCCCGGCCGCCGACGCAGGCTGGGAGGGGGGGTGGGGGGGGGGGGTTTATAGCAAATGTGCGCTCCTCTTAGTGACAGCGAAGCATGTATATACACAGCAAACTCATCTGCGAGGCCAGCATCCAACACCGGCAAGCAGCGCAGATGTTCGTGAAGAAGACATGGGGCAAGGCTGAGCGATGGCTGTCGCTGACGTTCACTGCCAATCGGACACCCCAGTGCCCCGTTCGCAGGCGCAAGCCACAACGCACGCGTCCGGGCGACCAGGGGCAGGTCTCAGGAGAAGACGGCGCGGCATTTGCACGGCCGACTAGCCACCCCACGCCTCGAAACACGGTGGAGCAGACTTCTGCACGCTCCCTGTGTTCACGACAATCGCTGTACATCTACAGTTGTTCAGCACGTGAAATAGTCGGTCGATGCAGAGGCACGCCATGCACGAGAGCCGCTAGTCACTACTACTCGGCACCTTCCCGCACCCACCTGCAGCCCGCACCGCCCGTGACCCGTGACCGCCGAACCCTTTTACGCAGCCCGGGCAGGAAGAAGTGCCAGGAGAGTGTCGCGCCCCGCCCGTCGTTTCAGCACCGCAGAGCCAGGGCAGGCCTCACGCGCGCCGCATCGCCCGCAGCCAGCCTCTCGACCGAGACCAGGAGGGACACGTTGGGCAGAACGAGAGAGCGACACAGACAGGAGGAGCTCGTGACAGCGGGAGACGGCGAGCACCCGCGAGGACGACGCGGTGCATGCGATGGACAGCAAAGGGCGGCAGTCGTCTACGTCCAAGTTCTTTGGGCGACGACACAAGGACAAACCCAGCGGCAGCGGCAGCGGCAGCGACACGCGCCCGCCCGCAGAGTCGCCGCCGGGGAGCGCCCATGGCTCGCAGTCGTCACGACACTCGCACCGTCACTCCAGCAGCCAGGCCTCCGTCGACCGCCCCGTGTCTCTGAGCGCCGAGGGCATCTTCGCCAAGGCCGGCCCCATCAGCAACTTCGACTACACCCAGCAGGTCGAGCCGCACCACCTCAACAAGGGCGGCGGCGACTTCCACCAGTACCCCGTCTTCGACCCGTCTTCCATGCCGTCGGCCGGCTACGAACGCGGCGGCGGCGGCGGCGGCAGCGGCGGCGGCGGCAGCACCAGCAGCACCAGCAGAGATGGGCCGCCACGCCCCCCGCCGCACTCGGGGACCACCATGACCTCGCAGGGCGCCGGCCAGGGCAGCGACCGCGGCGTGAGCATCCAGCAATGGGGCGCCCGCGACAGCAGCCGGAACGCCAACACCAACACCAACACGTCGTACTACGCCGCCACCGACTCGTCCGCCTACACACGCGCCTCGTCCGACCAGGCCTCGGTCTACTCAAACGACTCGCGCACCCGCGGCAACAGCATCTACTACCCCAAGACCAACTCCAACTCGCAGACGACCTTCTCCTCCATCGGGCTCGACTCTGGCAGTCTGCTGCCCATGGCCGCCTCCACCCCGCGCGACTCGCACCGCCACAATCTGCTGCATTCAGGCCAGTCTTCCCCCTTCGGCTCCAGCGCAAACCTCGGGCAGAAAGGGTTCGACATCGAGCGACCGGCCGACCATGTGGTCGAGAAGGAGTTCATGAACCTCATGGTGAAGCGTGGGTGGAAGAGCCTGCCCGAGCAGGCGCGGCGGCAGATGGAAGCATACAAGATCGACAAGAAGTGGACGCTCGTCTACCAGGACAAGCTCGCCGAGCACAAGCACGAGGAGAAGAAGCGTCAGACCCAGCGCAACACGTATGGCGGCGGCGCAAACCCAGACATCCTGATCCGCGCAGAAGAGGAGGGCTCGCCGGAATGGTACGTCAAGAAGGTCATGGACAACTCCATCACCAACAAGCAGATGTCGAGTCTCGAGATCAGTCTGCGCACTCAGCCCATTGCCTGGGTCCGTGGTTTCATCGAGGCGCAGGGTCAGATCGCGCTCACGAACGTCTTGACGAAGATCAACCGCAGAAAAGGAACAGGCCCAGCGCTTCCACCGAGTGCCTTCAACCAAAAGGCCGAGAACGACGTCGAGCGCGAGTACGAGATCGTCAAGTGTCTGAAGGCGCTGATGAACAACAAGTATGGTGCAGATAACGCTCTGAACCATCCATCCATCATCCAGGCCCTGGCAGGCTCTTTGATCTCCTCTCGATTGAACACAAGGAAACTCGTCTCAGACGTCCTGACCTTTTTGTGCCATTGGGGTGAAGGCGGCGGGCACGAGAAAGTGCTGAACGCACTTGATAACCTCAAGTCGCAGTACGGCGAAAACAGCCGCTTCGATGCATGGATGCGCGTTGTCGAGGTTACCGTTGACGGGCGCGGCAAGATGGGATCCATGGTCGGCGCCTCCGACGAGGTCCGCAGTGGTGGAATCGGTGTCGAGAACCTGCTGATGGAATACGCCATTGCAACACTGTTCTTCATCAACATGATTGTCGACGCACCCAAGCGCGACCTGCAGCTCAGGATACACATCCGCGCCCAGTTTACAGGATGCGGCCTCAAGCGCATCTTCAAGAAGATGGAGGGCTTCCAGTACGATGTCATCGACAAGCAGATCGAGCAGTACATGGCCAACGAAGCCGTCGACTACGAAGACTTCCTCGAGCGCGAGAACAGCTCGATGGTGGACAGTGTCGATGGCGGCGAGACCAAGGATCTGAACGACCCCTCTCAGATCGCAGAGGCGATCATGACCAAGGTCGGCGGTACTCGTGCGCAAGACTACTTCTTGTCCGCCATGCAGCATCTGCTGCTCATCCGGGACACCGAGAGCGAAGACCGCAACAGGATGTTCCAGCTTGTGGATTCGATGCTGAGCTACGTGGCTATGGACCGCCGACTGCCAGACATGGATCTGAAGCAGAGCCTGAACTTCACTGTTCAGTCTTTGCTCGACAAGCTGTACACCGATGGAGAGGCTCGTCAGATCCGGGATGAAGCCAACGCGGCACGACAGATTGCAGACTCGGCCATTGCTGAGCGTGATGAAGTCAAGGCAGAACTCGAGCTCGGTGCAGATGGCCTCGTGCAGAAGCTGCAGAAGCAGGTCGCAGAGCAACAGCGTATCATTGATCTGCGTGGCAGGCAGGTCGAGCAGATGAAGGCCGAGCTTGCGGAGATGCAGAGGATACGAGCACAAGAACTGCAGCGCAACGAATTGGAAACCCGCGAGCTGTACCTCATGCTTAGAGATGCTCAAGATGTTGCTGCCTCCGCTTCGAAGAAGTCTGGCAAAGACGGGCTGGGCGCTTCAGATCCCGCGCAGATGCAGGGCATCATGGATCGCGAACGCTTAATGAACAGACTTGAAATCCAGCTTCAGCGAGCTAAGACTCAGGCTACTCTCGAGGGCAAGACTCTTCAGATGGTGCAGCCCAGTGAGAAGCTGAGGGAGCTCAGAGAAAAGATGGAAGGTACTGCGGGCGAAATGCCGGAAGGCTACGGTGACGGTCTGCAGCCCAACTCCTTCGGCTCTGTACGAGCGAAGAGTGGTGTACCTCGCAGGAAGCCTGTACCTGGTGGAGCTGGTGGCGACGACGAGATCATGTACGATGTCAACGAGGATGACGAGGATGTGATCATCGAGAAGCCGCGTCTCGTCCAGATGCACAAGCCAAAGCTCAGCGCATCCACCGCCAACGCTCTCGTGGGAGAGATCGCATCGACTGTGCCAAAGTACGAGGACGACGAAGCACAAGCGAATGGTGCTCCTGCTGGAGCGATTCCACCACCACCACCACCGCCTCCTGGTGCCCTCGGGTTCCCTGCTGGTCCCGCTGGGATACCTCCCCCACCTCCCCCACCCCCAGGTGCCCTTGGATTCCCCGCTAATATACCTCCGCCGCCGCCTATGCCTGGCACTAATGCTAATATCCCTCCACCTCCACCACCACCTCCTCCGGGCAAGCTTGGCTTTGGCGCGCCCGGTATCCCACCACCTCCGCCAATGCCTGGCGCTCCTCCGATGCCAGGCGATGGCAGCATGCCGCCTCCGCCTCCACCACCGCCGCCTATGCCGGGTATGAAGCGGCCTGGTTTCCTGCCCAAGGCTTCTTTCAACGGTCCGGGATCTATGGCTCTGTCCGGACCTCGACCGAAGAAGAAGATGAAGGCTCTCCATTGGGACAAGGTTGATTCGCCAAACTCGACCGTGTGGGCCACTCATGGCCTCACTGCGGAAGAGAAGGAGGAAAAGTACCAAGAGCTTTCGAAGAAGGGTGTACTCGATGAAGTCGAGAAGCTCTTCTTGGCCAAGGAGATCAAGGCGATTGGCAAGAAGGGCGCAAAGAAGGAAGAGAAGAAGCAGGTCATCTCGCGCGACCTGATGCACAACTTCCAAATCAGTATGGCGAAGTTCTCGTCATACTCGGTGGAAGAGTTGGTTCAGATGATCATCCACTGTGATAAGAGAATTTTGGATGATGGTGTCGTCATGGAGTTCTTGCAGAAGAACGACTTCTGCGATGTCCCCGACAACACGGCGAAGCTCATAGCACCATACTCGAAGGACTGGACCGGACCCAACCCCGCTGAGAGCAAGCGCGAGCAAGATCCCAACGAGCTTACACGAGAGGACCAAATCTACCTGTACACGGCGTACGAGCTGCACTTCTACTGGAAGAGTAGGATGAGGGCGCTCGCTCTGACGCGCACGTACGAAAACGAGTACGATGAGATTTCGAACAAGCTTCTTGAGATCTCGCGTGTTGCAGACAGCTTGAGGAGCTCGTCCAGTTTGATCAGTGTCCTGGGTCTCATTCTGGATATCGGTAACTTCATGAACGATGCCAACAAGCAGGCCAATGGTTTCAAGCTCTCCACACTTTCTCGTCTGGGCATGCTGAAGGATGACAAGAACGAGTCCACCTTCGCCGATGTGGTTGAGCGTATTGTGCGCAACCAGTACCCCGGCTGGGAAGGCTTCACTGACGAGATCGGCGGCGTCATCACGGCGCAGAAGATCAACGTCGAGCAGCTGCAGACCGATGCGAAGAAGTACATCGACAACATCAAGAACATCCAGATGTCGCTTGACGCAGGTAACCTGTCTGACCCAAGCAAGTTCCATCCCGAAGACAAGGTGTCCATCGTGGTGCAGAGAAGCATGAAGGAAGCCAGGAGAAAGGCCGAGCAGCTGCAGGTGTTCCTCGAGGACATGCAGAAGAGCTATGATGATATCATGTCGTTCTACGGTGAAGATCCCACCGACGACTCCTCGCGCCGCGACTTCTTCGCCAAGCTGGCCAACTTCGTCCAGGAGTGGAAGGTAGGTCACACCCTGCTTTCACAACGTCAAGCGCATGCTAACAAGATTGCAGAAATCAAAGGAGAAGAACACCGCCCTCGAAGAACAGCATCGCCGCAACGAGATCTCCATGCGCCGCAAGCAGCAACAAGCCGGCCCACTATCACCCTCTGCTACCTCCGACGACGGCGCCCCCAAGTCACCCGCCAGCACCGGCGCCATGGACGACCTCCTCCAGAAGCTGCGCGCCGCGAAACCCGAAGCGCGAGACCAGCGTGACCGCCGCCGACGTGCCCGTCTCAAGGACCGCCACCAAGTGCGCGTCGCGTCTGGCCAGCAGATCCCCGAGATCGGCGTCAACATTGAGGACGACGCAGCTGCTGGAGACGAGGACGGTGAAGGGAGTGCAGAGAAGACGAAGTTGCTTAGCCCCACCAGCGAGACGAACGAGAACGAGCCAGGTATTGGTGCGCTGACCAGCCCCACGACGCCGGGCGCCGATGTTGCGGACCGTGCGGCTGCGATGCTGGAAGGATTGCAGCGCCCGGATAGCATGAATAAAGACGGCAGTCTCTCTGTACGTCGACGCCGCGAGTCAGCGGACACTGAGCGCGAGAGGAGGAGACGCAGAAGACAGCAGGCGACCAGCAAGGCTAGCGACGACGGCGGGCTGATGAGTCCGAGTATCCCCGAAGAGAGGGAGTTGGATGGCGCGAGTGATGCGGGCGGTAGCATCGCCGGCGATAGACCAGGGACGAGAGATGGGAATGTTGACGAGAGACCGGTTACGAGGGGTAGTGATGAGATGCCTACCACGCCGACGACGGTTGTCGTGCCGCCGAGTCCGGAGCAGAAGGGGAGGGAGTTGCCTACGCCGCCGCCTGATGAGGTTTGAAAGTTTTTGAACTTCAGCATGAGGTGGCTTTTTTGAGGGTTTGGGATTGTGGATGCTTGGGAGGGCAGGGAGGTGTCTGATTTCGCAAATACCCGTTCCGTTGTTGTGGGACATTTTCCATGTATACCTTTAACTTGAACGTTTGGGCTAGACTATCTCAGCATTGTTGGTTCTGTAGTTGCGGAGTTGAGCGGGCTGCATGCATGCATTGTAGCGCGCATATGTTGGAAGACGGCTAGGATATTTGCATTGCATACACTACTGTTTGTCTCTCCTTGAGTATTTCGTATCCTGCATCTTTGTCCTTCAAGCCACGCGCGACTTTTTGCTGATCATCTGGAGCGCACACAGGTCACCATCGCAACGTCTTCAGCGTCTTCCGTATCGACATAATCTACCGAAACCCGGCCAAGGATACCGTGTCCGTGCGCGTGACGACCGGATTCGCGTGACTAACCGGGTTTTACTAGCCTCACCAGCACAACAAGACTATGGTAAAGAGCAGAGTGCTCTGCATCTATGTGTATTGCAGAGAGACATGTTGGTACTGCTGTCTCCACAGCATGGCGTTTGGCAGCTGAGGAAATTACCTCTCACGATTGAGAATCAATTGCATCATCTTCTGTCACGGTTCAGGGCGCTCTTGCCTGTCGAACCTCACCTCCATGAGAGTGACTGCCACGTCACACTAGCGTTGTTTACAGCTACTCACCTATATGTACTGTCCGTAGCTTCACCCAATACAACCTCAGTTCAATCCTTCAATTCTTCCCACAGCGTACTGATCACTCACGATACACGACATTTTCTTATGGGTACATAATATACACTATTGCTATTTTCTTTCACATACGACCATAGGACGTTGAAAACAAGGCTTCCCGTTCGCTCAGCCCTATTTAAGCAACGTACCGGCGGATTAGTAGTTAGGTGGGTGACCACTAGCGAATACCCGCTGTTGTATGTTTTTCATTCTTTTTTTTTTTTTTTTTTTTTTTTTTTTTTTTTTTTTTTTCTCCTTCCAGTCTGCGATCAACATCAGGCTCGCTGGCCAGAAGAGAGCACATGGCATTTTGGCACGATGCACCTTTGTTCACTTCCTAAGCTTCACATGATTTATGTCCATACTATGATTTCCCAGCCTCACCAGCGCAACAAGACTATGGTACAAGGGGCAGAATCAAGAAAGGTGTCCGTCACATGCGCGCACAGGCCGCTATCGATAGGAAGGTTTGATGAGTCATCACAATTGTGGCCTGTGCTCAAGCTCGATTGCAACACCAATTGTACTATCGTGAGCTTCCCAAAACAACAACCACCCAAACATGCCCCGCCAACAACACCTAGCCACTCGTTCTGATCGCAGCAATCTCACTGATGCTCAGAAGGCTGCTATCGTCGTTCTCCGCGTCGAAAACAAGCTCGAATTCACCCAGATTGGCCCCAAACTCTCCATCAACGATTCAGCAGCTGGAAAGGCCTTCCGCAAGGTCAAAAAAGCCTCCGTAGGACCTCGCTTACCAAGCTCCTCGATGGAGTGCACAAGACCAGCCCCAGCATCCCTGGCCGCCCCCCAAAGGTACGCAACGGCTCCACACTATCAGCTCTTGTCCGGAAGGCTATTATTGACTTTGGGTACTACGATATAGAGGATTTAGTCGGGATTGATAACCTTCCTTAGGGTGCGATCTCCATATTGGTGTTGTGCAGAGTGTGGTGAGCCTCCCTGCAAGAGCGCTGTCTTCCGAATAGCAACGGAAGGTCCGTGATAAGATGAAGCAGCGCACCCAGGACCACCAGGCCAAACACGCATATGGGCCCTAGGATGGCAAAAACAGTGAAGCCGTACGATGCCTGCTGGAAGGCGGCGTCGTCTTTAAACCGCTCCGTCGCGAGGCCGACCTGCATCGCAGTCAGCATCAGGACTGCAAAGACGGTGACAATGGCCATCCACGCAAGATTGTCGCCGAAGAGGCTTCCATAGTTGTACCGACTGCGAAGGTAGGGATCGAAATGTGGGAGGCGCGTGAAGCGGTGGATGGTGTTGATGCGCGAGAGGCGGAGCTCGGCGCGCAGAAAACGTGGGTGCATCATGTTCGGTTCGCGCTCGTGCGCTCGGAGCAACTCTCTGGCCAGGGTTTTCCAGTCAGTCCATTCGATTGATTTGCCATCTTCCCTGCAAGGCAGAAGGCGCTTTTCATTGGCAATGTGGAAGTCACTTTCTGACGATACAAGACAGGCGTAGGTGTGAAGGAAGCCGAGGGCGATTTTCCGCGGGTTTGTCCGGCATGTCTCTGTAGGAGTATCGCACGGGCAGGCATCAGGGCACTGTAGGTTAGTCCGGCAAAAAGCTGGATCGAGGAGAAACCGCGGGACAGGCTTGACAAAGAGTCTTCCCTTGTTTGTCCAGAGGAGGTGCAGGTCCATCCGGTCGACGACGATGATCTCCCTGCTCAAGACCATTTGAAAATGCAGCGGCTTGGCAGGACGCTTCGCGCCAGCAAACCCCAGATGCCTCAGCATGTCGGCCAGGCTGCCGAGGGACAATTCCCTCCGTAAGAACGCCGTTGTGTCCTCCGCCGGGTCGCCAACGACTCTCTTGCCAGCGGCCTCGTGGTAGTGATAGGGGAGATACATGCGATCACATAGCGATGCCGCAGCGGGATTGACTGATGAGCGTGACGCATGTTCGCGTATCGCGCCCCCAACCACCAAAACACTCAGACTTCACTTAGAGAAACTCCCCACTATGATTTCCTTATTAGGAAAGTGGGACGTGACATAGACCCCGCCTAACGACTGACCCGATGTCTCGACTAGTACACCACGCACCTCTGCGATCTGCAACTGTCAAGAGAGCACTTCTCTCAATCATCATCAAGGCGCCAGATGCAGCAGCTCTCGTTCCGAGGTCTGCGTCGCAAAGCATTACTTAGCGCTGAACGCTCGTGCGGCTTCGCCGGTGCACGCTAGACTGTGTCTTATGCCAACGCAATGAACTTAGTCAACATCAGCCAGGTCATCTTCTTGGACGAATGGACCATGGTCTTTCATCTCGTCCTAACCGCAGGGATAATCATCTCTTGTCTGTGGCTCGTTCGCACACTTGCGCCTGCAAATGCAGCGCCACAGTGTCGGCCAGAGGGCAGTTCGCGCCAGACGCATCGCGGCCAAAACCCGATACCATCCACGCAACGCGGAGCCCACCTCCACCAGGTATACCCCACGAAGGGTGGCCCTGAGGAGGACGGACCCGACCCAGACGTCGACATTATCGCCATCCATGGCCTCGATACGGACTCGGAAAAGACATGGACGTGGGAAGACCGCAAGGATCCCACGTCCAAAGTCAACTGGCTGAAACATCCCAAAATGCTCCCGAGCAAGGTCGAGCGCGTTCGGATCTTCACGTGCTACTGGCCTGCTGACCTGCTGCAACCGTCAAATCTAGTTCAGAAGACAGAAGAGGAACTTGCCTTGCTCCTATTCGAGGATATTCAGAGAGAGCTTCAGGTTGAGAGGAACCACGCAAGAAGCAAGAACCGGTCCATTCTCTTCATTGCATCCTGCCTTGGAGGCATCATCTTGATGAAGGCACTTGTGGGCGCCAAGGCGGATCACCCTGTCCGGAGAGCGACACGCGGTATTATCTTCCTTGCCACACCGTTTCGAGGGACCTCGTTCCAAGATGTAGCCGCCTTTGCGGAGCCAGGTTTACAGGCCTGGGCTTCATTCCAGGGTGGACAAGTGAGTAGCCTGCTCAGCATTGTGAAGGGATCGACTTTCAGTCTGGAAAACCTTGTGCGGCGCTTCGTTTCGTTGTGCCGAGACAGCGATCCTCCCTACCAAGTTTTTAACTTTTACGAGAAGGGAAAAACAAGTCTTCCGAGTAAAACTTTTCCTTGGCTACCCGCCTGGTTTCGCAAAGAAAAACAAGTAAGTTCGGGAACCATCCGCTATTTGACCTTATTCCAATTTTTTCTAAAGTTACTAACAATCACCAGCTGGTGGACGAGTCCTCTGCGACCTTGGATATAGTTCCAGACCCACTGCCGTTGAGTCGACCTCATGCCCTCATGAACAAGTTCTCCCACAGTCAGTGCACAGACCAGTGCAAGATCCAATGCGCTGAGCGCGAAGATTTTGAGCTTGTTTCAGGGAGAATCCAGGGTATGCTTCAGAAGATTCGCAAGGGCACTCCACTTGAGCAAGCAGACGCCTGGATACGCACCGAACACTATGCCGCAAAAAGACTCAGGATCGAACGACTCTCGGGCGACAAACTTCCGCTCGAGAACTGCTATATCAATCTCGCCATTGTCGAGCAGTCCGCAAAGAAAGCTTCGCCCGCAGAGGATGGGTCGGAAGAGGGTGCTGCACCACATGTGTCCCCCTTTTCACTTTCCGCACGGCTAAAGGTTGAGACGCCGGACAAGAATATCCAGGTAGAATTGTCGTCTCTTTTCGATCCGCGGGAAGACTCCAACGGCCAGACGATACAACCAAGAAGAATCTTAATCCGCGGACGTGCCGGAATCGGGAAGACCACCCTGTGTAAGAAGATGGTCGATGAGTTTGTCCACTCTTACCAAGACTTTGACAGGTGGACAAAATTATTCGACCGTGTGCTTTGGGTGTCGTTACGGAGGCTGAAGGAATGGTCATCAACGATATACGATCTCGAAGGCCTATTTACCCGCGAATATTTCGCTCAACGGGACCATGATACACGCAAAATCCTCGCCAAAGAGTTACGGCTTGTTGTCGAAAGGGGAAGAACTCTATTTCTTCTCGATGGTCTGGACGAAGTAGCCCAAGAATTGGCTATCGAAGACTCCAAGTCCACATTCCTTGAGGCTCTTCTAAATCAGCCAAACGTTATCATCACATCCCGGCCTCACGTGTTACTTCCAGCAAAGGTCTCGTCTCCTGACCTTGAACTGGAAACTATTGGATTTTACCCGGATCAAGTGAAGGCATACCTTCAAGCTACATTTACCGCCGATCCGAAAAAGGTGGAAGCTGTTCAGTCATACCTCCAAACGCATCAATTAATCCAGGATCTTGTGCGGATTCCCATTCAGCTGGATGCGCTCTGTTACACCTGGGACCATCTCAAAGGGAAAGCCGTGCCGCAGACTATGACTGCCACTTACAAAGCCATTGAGGAAAGCTTGTGGAAGAAGGATATCCTGCGATTAGAGACGAAGAATAGAGACCGTCTGCTGACGAAGGACGATATTAAACACGATAAGATGAACAAGATCGAAATCCTTGTCAAAAATGAGGTGTCTCTTCTCGAAGGCCTTGCGTTTACCGGCCTGTACAACGACGTGATAAACTTTGAGTTGGAACATTGGGAAGCTGTTTCCAAGGAGTTTGAGCAATCTAATGAGTGGATCCCTTGGAACACAAGACTTCCGCGCCTCTCTTTCCTGCGAACTTCAGAACTCTCGGAGGACGACCACAAGCGAGATTATCACTTCTTGCACCTCACTTTTCAGGAATATTTTGCAGCACGATATTTTGTACGACAGTGGAAAACTCAAAAACCTCTCACCTGCCTGCAACTTAGCGACGGAGAATGCAACGAGATCGAACCTGCCTCTTTTCTCCGAAAACACAAGTACGATCCTCGCTACGATATCTGCTGGCGCTTTGTCGCTGGCTTACTCGATGGTGACAAAAGGGCACTACGTTTTGTCCAAGCAATTGAAAACCAGCCACGCGACCTCCTGGGCCCTACGCATCAGCGTTTAGTTATGCATTGCCTGAGCGAAATCGAGTGGAAGGATACAGGTTTTATGGTACTTCGAACGAAGCTGGAAAATCAGCTGGGCCAGTGGCTGTTGTTCGAGTGCAACTCGACGCAAGATTGCTGGTTAGCTAGCGAAATGGAGTGTCCAGAGCAGGTCCTGGTCAATGCACTAAATGAAGCATCTGAGGATGCAAGACTGATCCTTCTGGAACGTCTAAACAGGCGAGCAGCAGTTCCGTCGAGCGTTATAGACGCTGTGGTCCCCTGGCTGAAAAACTGTGCCTCTAAGAAGCTGAGCATTGCCATATTGGACATCTTAAGACACCAGCATAAAGCCTTGCCAGATGAGTTACTGCAAGACATCACAGCACGGCTCGACCATGAAGATGGGGACTTTCGACTGGCAGCAGCTGAGGCGCTTCAAGGCCGGGCCGACCTTAGAGTGGAGGTGCTGCAACGCATCGCAGCACAACTCGGGGATGGAGACGATTATGTCAGATGGGCAGTAACTATGGCGCTTCGTGGCCAGTCCAACCTTACAGAGGAGGTGCTGCAACGCATTGCAGCATGGCTCGAGCACGAAAAGTGGCTTGTGCGACAGGCAGCAGTTCACGCGCTTCAAGGCCAGGCAGGCCTCACAGACAAGTTGCTAGAACGCATCGCAGCACGGCTCGAGGACAATCACGCATACGTCCGACTGGCAGCAGCTGAGGTGCTTCAAGACCAGGCAGACCTCACAGACAAGTTGCTGCAAAGCATTGTAGCACGGCTCGAAGATCAATACCAGAACGTCCGACGGGCTGCAGTTGAAACGCTTCAAGGCCGGGCCGACCTTACAGAGGAGGTGCTGCAACGCATTGCAGCACGGCTTGAGGATAAAGACGAGCACGTTCGACTAGCAGCAAGTAAGAAGCTTCAAGACCAGGCCAACCTTACAAAGGAGGTACTGGAAAGTATTGCAGCGCGGCTTGAGGATGAGGATAGGGACGTCCGACTAGCAGCAGCTAAGACGCTTCAAGGCCGGGCTGACCTTACAGAGGAGGCGCTGCTCAGCATCACAGCGCGGTTCGAGCATAAAGACAAGGGTGTTCAATTGGCAGCAGCTGAGGCGCTTCAAGGCCGGGGCAACTTTACAAACAGGTTGCAGCAAGGTATCGCAGCACGGCTCAAGCATAAAGATAGGGACGTCCAACTGGCAGCAGCTAAGGCGCTCCAAGGCCAGACCAACCTTGCAGAGGAGGTGCTGCAACGCATCGCAGCACGGCTCGAGGATGAAGATAGGGACGTCCAACTGGCATCAGCTAAGACGCTTCAAAGCCAGGCCAGATTTACAGACAGGTTGCTGCCAGCCATTGCAGCGCGGCTCGAGCATAAAGATCGGTACGTCCGTCAGAGAGCATTTGGGATGCTTAAATTATGGCTTGGCCCCACAGACAAGTTGCTGCAAAACATTGCAGCACGGCTCGAGGATGAAGACGAGCACGTCCGAATAGCAGCAGTCAAGACGCTTCAAGGCCGGGCTAGTCTTACAGGGGATGTGCTGCAACGCATTGCAGCGCGGCTCAAGGATGGAGATAGCGACGTCCGATTAGCAGCAGCTAAGACGCTTCAAGGCCGGGCTAACCTTACAGAAGATGTACTGCAACGCATTGCAGCGCGGCTCGAGGATGAGTACGGGCACGTCCGACTAGCAGCAGTCAAGACGCTTCAAGGCCGGGCTAATCTTACAGAGGATGTGCTGCAACGCATTGCAGCGCTGCTCAAGCATAAAGACAGGGACGTCCGACTGGCAGCAACTCAGACGCTTCAAGGCCGGGCTAACCTTATGGAGGATGTGCTGAAACGCATCGCAGCACGGCTCGAGGATACATACAAGGACGTCCGACAGGCAGCAGTTGAGGTGCTTGTAAATCAAGCGGCGCTATCGTCAGACGTCCTAGGCATGTCTTTGAAACCCTTGTACCTAGCTTTGCGAGAGAAAAGCTTTAAGGAACACCTGTACTGGACCGCTTTAGATAGAGATTCCATAGGAGTTGGTCTCAGACATGTTTCTTTGAGTTGCAAGCAGGGAAATCAGCCTAGTGATGGGATCTGGGAACTACCGAACTGCCTGGATGTCCCTGTTTCTAGCACTTAGATTACGGTGTAACGCCTTAACAAGATATCGATCACTGTGGCGGAGTGGTCCGCTGTAGTACACTGATATCTACGGTCAACGAAATTGTAGGACTATTGGGTCGATGAAATGCTGCGCTGAGTTGCTATCTAGTGAGGAGAAGACCACTATATACTGACTCTGGAACGTGCTAGTCCAGAACAGTCTAAGCAAGGGTTGCATGGACCAACTAATACCGCAACAACCACTCTTCCTCTTTCTTTTTCTTTTTCTCTTTCTCCTCTTTGCTCTTCAAGGGTCAAAGAGCAGCTATAAATATGTGCCCTTCGCGTTCCAGCTCTTTCGTTTCAAATAATCTTAATTGTCACTTAATAAAAGAGAAGGCTTAAAGATGACGGTATCTTAACGCCGCGGAGGGTCAACCAGGTGGTAAAGCTGATATTCGCAGCTAGCGGTTAAATGTTGATGGACTGATTAGTTCCTAATTACCCGATCCCAGCCTACGGTGTATCCGCGCCAACCCAGTACGTTCATGTAAACAAGAGCCGTTTGTCTCTAGCAGCATGCTGTTTTGCCGCTATCTACATCTGCTTTCGAAGCATATTGTACACACATAAAACTGTTTTTGATTTTCTAAGGTGTGTAGAGGCGCGCTATCTTGTGTGTTGCATCCGCAAAACCTTTAGTCTCCTCTAGTGTTCAACTGTCGAGTATGCTAGCTTGCCCTTATACCCTCAGGGTTTTAGCATTTGCTCTCTACTTTCCATCATCCTTTAGTGTTGTGGTGCTGCCCGCTGGGTATGATGCTTTTGGGATGAAGTTTTTACAGGTTGAGTTCTTGCTGTTTGTTGTGTTTCGTTTATAGCAGGTACACGTGAGTGCTTCTAGAAAACCACTAGTATGCGCCACAGTTATCTTTAGCAGTTCTTCTATTCCAGGGAAAGCACCAGATTGATTATAATCGTTTACAGCGATATTTTAGCACGCTACTGCAGGCTGCCTGCATGCTAAGTACATCAGGCAAGTTCCGACACCTGGAACGCTTTTCACAGTTCTTCATTGTTGACTGGCGAAACTCCCGGACTGCGCACTCCACATATCAAAACACCTCTTAGAGCCAAGAGATACAACGTTCCTCAATTGCACCTTCCATCACATCCTCCAATTCTTACACAGCGCCCCTAGGTTGCGAAAGGACAGGGGGTAAGCGACAAAAGGTTGATTGACGGCGCTGGCAAAACGATCAACAGCAAGGTCAACATCACCGCAGTCCTTGCCGGAAACTGATAAACTGATAGGGAAGAGGCTGCATAGCATTGTTACATCGACCATAGGTCTGCGCACTTGCAAATAAGAGATAACGAAGCTCTGAAGTGCAAAACGTCCCGTTACACTGTGCATCCCTGCACGCTTGGATGGACGTTAACTGAACACTGTGCTTCTAGGCTCGTAGAGGCGCGTTGCCCCGTGCTCTACGGCTGCAATACCTTCAGTCTCCCCCCAGCGCTCGGCTGTCGTCTATGCCCATTTTGCCCAAGGATCTGCGTTTGCTCTACATACTCGATGGCTTCGGTGGCTAGCCGTGGCGTGCTTAGGATGGTCCGGAGGCTGTCTCGTCCAGACAGGTTGCCAAAGATGCGGTTCCGGAGATCCTTGTACGTTTTGCAGTGGAGGATGTAGGCGACGGTCTGCCGCCTCTCCCCGTACTCGCAGCGAGGGCTGGTGACGTCCAGAACTCTTTAAGCGAAGAGGAAGTCGTTGAGGCCGACCTTCTCAGTCTGCAGCTGCACCAGCAGCGCACTCTCCCGTTTGCTGAGCCCCTTGTGAAACTGGAGTACCTTTTAGAGCGCACCGGTGTGTGTCTGTAGGTTGCTTGGCCTTTGGTCTCTGTCATCCATGTGTGAATCCATGCCCACTTCGTCTGTAGCCTGCACCGTCTTCTGAGTGTCTATTTGAGTGGGTGTAGCTTCGGAGGTGTGTCTGCTGGCTGGCGTCTGCGGCCATCCTCTCTCCATCCGGTGGCTTCCTAGGCAGCCGTGTCGGCCACTTCGTTTCCTGGAATGCCCACGTGCGCTGGGATCCACCTGACTGTGACTGGCCGTCCTATATCCTGGGGCTCTTGAACTTGTCGTGCGATCTCGTCGAGGATGTAGGTGCCCAATCGCCCCTCGGCCTTGGCTATGGACCAGATGGCTGCTCAGTGCTTGAGCAGGCGAAATGTCACCCAGAAGTGGGACGGGCGGTCCGCGTGCTCCGATGCCTTACAGCTGGCCATATGATGAGAGGAAAGAGGTACCTACTGTCTGCTGAGATACGTTCGATCGCCGTCACCAGCGTGCGCTTAACGTCGGCGCCTCTATAGTTAAGCGTATAAGCTCGGGCATATACTTTCCGCACAATCGGGTTTCCGCGCACACCGATCACACCCACTGCAGGGTATACTGCTTTTTCCTAAGGTCAGACTTCACGAGGCTCCAGCGACTACTGAACCTTTGCATTTATATCTCAGCGATCGGCTAAAGATTTTTGTTTCATAACTCACGTCTTGACTCATTGTGGTCATTTGGCTTTTGTCAACAACTCTTCAAAGTTTACTCGATACACATTACTCCCATGCATACTGGGCTCTATTATGCTTTCTTCCCAAAATGGAGCAGCTTCTGGCAAGGACAATTGAATTCCAATTGCAGCAAGGAATTAGCAACATACCATGATTGGGTCGATCTAAGGGATCCTAATGGACACAGCAACACTTGTTGCGCAGTAGCACTTTGCTTGTTAAAGACCACGGACAAGAACATGGAAACCCAGACAGCTAGCACCAGAGTCTTACTCGGCCTTCTGCCCACCATTCTGTCAATTCTGGGATCAAGCCCGGTGGAGCTTGGTCTGCTCAGCACACATCGGCTAGTTCTGAGCTTCTGCTTGCCATAGCTGCACCTGTGGTCAACCCAATCCGCCTCTTTGATTTTGCTAACCCCAAGACCATACTGAAGAATGTGAAAGGCAGAGTTTACGCAACATCGAAAAACCCTGGAAGGAAACTGTCAGGGACCATTGTCATTTTCAAATATCTACTTGCAGGTGCCGCAGTGTTCAATGTTACATTTGTGGCGTTCCAACAGTTCACAGAAGCATGGTTGGTCATCTTAGCCTGCAGACATCGTTATCACATATTCATATGGAATGTTCTTGTTGCCGTACTGTGCTGGGCGGGTTCTCTTATTCTCAGACTCCAAGCGCGTTGGGAAGATCAACAAGGAGGGAGTGTTACAAACATCACGTACAAAAAGCTCAATTGGGCTCAACTCTTTGCCTGGTGGAAGGAAGTTCCAGGCAAAGAGCTTGCATGGGTAAAGAAATTGCCAGGTTGATTAATGCGATTCCCAGCAGCTGCCGACAACAAAATCACGGTGTGCAAACGCCATAGTACGCGATGGTTTTACTGGGATCCTGAGAACCAACGGTTCTTCTGGTTTTCCAAGTACTGACTCTCGATGCGCGTTCGAAAATGCACTCGAATCCCCACACAATCCCATCTGACTCCGTCTAGCTTACCGGAAACCCCCCCCCCCAAATGTTTTGTCCCGTCAGTGAAGACCTCGTTAGCGCGGTACTGCTTGTTCATCCCCACACCCGAGTCCGAAACTCCCTGCACATCTGTCAATCGCCCGCCCGTGCGCCGGATCGGCGTCCATGCTAGGCTGTGCTGACAGCTCCGAGCCAATGCAGGACACACCGGTCGGCACTGCGTGACGGGGGGGGGGGGGCGTGTCTTTGGTGCGGGTACCTGCATCAACGGCATCGTGGGATGACGTACAGAAGCAACAATTTTGCGCTCGAGCTCGCTACGAAATGGTAGCCAAGTGTAGGAAAGTAACGGTCGTCGGGTGAAGTGCAACTTGTGATAGCTTTCCGGGAGAGCAACGATTCATCCGTTCGGGGGGCTCATGATTGGAGGTCAAGCAGAGGGATAAACCACTTGGCATATAGGAGAACAACCAAAAGGATGTAAGCAGAACGGAGAAGATAGTGTGATGTTTCATCATCGACGACATCATGGCCACTGGCCCATAATTATATAAAACTGGTATCGTGCAACTCATAAGCAGAGTGAGTGTAAGAAGAATAAGTAGCCCAACCCGATCCCCCACTTTTGATATCAGGCAAACTCCAAGAAATGCTAAACAACCAACAAGCTCAACGTCTAAAACCTGAAGCGGTCAAAGACATTGCTGTTCTTAACGTCCCTCTTCTTGCTACCACCGGGCAGCGCACTCGTGCAGTCAATAAGATCCTTCTGGTCAACACCGAGCATGCTCAACTTCGTCATCGCGCTGACGAATGCGAGATCCCATGCGCCCTTGCTGAGTGCGAAGGTGTTAAAAGGCAACATGGTAAGAGGGTTTTGAGCAACGCTCTTGTCCGCGGGAAGGGTGTACGGCGCCTTGCCGCTCTTGGTCTCGGAGTAGTACTTGTTGTCCCATGTACCGACAGAGGTGTCAAGTTCCTGAGGCTGGTCGGGAGCGGTGATGCGCTGCTTGGCGGCTGTGTGAGCGCCGAGGACGGCGGCGAGATCGACGGGGGAGAAGCCCTTGGATGCTGAGATTTGTTAGTGCAGGTTCTAAGTGTGTTTTTTGACATTGCTTACCGAAGAGTTTGATGAGATCGCCACCCTTGGCGAAGCCAGAGGGAAGGACACCGAGAGCATTTGCAGTGCTCGAGTCCTTGCGACCGACCTTGACGGGGATGGTAGGTCCTCCAGGGCAGGTCTTGACGCCATGTGCAGCGGCGAACTGGATGAGATCGGCCATACCGACACCAGTGTTGGCCTGAACGGTCTTGAGGTTACCGCAGAGACGCTCGAGACCCCTGTTTTCGGTGTTGGAGCATTCGTCGGCGAGGATCAGAGATCCGTCACAGGCACCGTTGAAGCAGTCGTGGAAGGATGAACGGATGGCTGCGCGAGCAGCATCTGTACACTGACCGTCTGCGAGGAATTGTGCGGTGAGTTGGGTGGAGATCTCACTCCAGACAGCAGGGCATTGCTCTGACGCTGTGTTGATTCCGAGGATTCCAGAGAGGGTACCGAAGAGCTTTCCAAGTGTGCGCTTGGAGACCTCACCGGCGTTGTGGGCCTTCTCCTTGAGGGTGAAGGCTTGCGCAGTGCTGGTGGCCGCCAGGGCGGTGACGAAGAAGTTCGAGATATACATTATGTAAGGTAGATGATGACCAGATCTTCTTGAATGAAAGCGGGGAGATGGAGTATCGAAGGATGCTGGAGAAGTGAACGACTGTGTGCTGCTGATGGTGTTTCGAGAGCAACGACTGCTGAGCTTTATATCTTTAGGCAACTCAACGGCTACTCAGGCAGAGTGGCCAAAAATGGAAGTAATCGATGGAAGCCATGGCTGTGGCGTAGGTTCACAACCCAGGCACCATGCCAAATGTGTCAAAGAAGTGCTGAAATAGACCCGCCAGCCGCTAGTATGGTGTACCAGATGGTGAGGATACTGGCTCGAGCTCTTCACTGTGGTGGAGCACGGAGTAGCGCCAAGCACGACCAACAGCCATTTGCAGTCTGACAGGCAGTCGATTACACGGACTCTGCAGTGCGATGGAGTGACAACAGCATCGTGAGTTGGGTGATAGCGTTGAACCGGTCGAGCCCGGCTTCTTGATTGCACCTAGCAGACTTGGTGTTTTCTTCATTTTCGAAGCCGCACAAAGTACAGTTGCTGCCACGAGGTTTGCACAGCATGATCCCGCATACCCAGTAAACCTCAGCCTGGCAGTGTAACGGAAGGGTCTGTTGTGGTTCCTGATAGATCACGTTAGCTTCAGAAGCCGCTGTCTGGTACCTGAGCGTCACCAATTCGAAACGAACTGCTTCTAAAGAAAGCGCTGAAGATCTTGTTTCGACAGTGGTTAAGTTTGATGAGCGTGGAGGATGAGTTCAAACGACGATCGTTACGGCCCGCGCATGCAATCCCCTGCGCCAGCCGCTTTAGACGAGGACGAAGCCTTCGCTAGGCTTGCAGTTAACCACATGAGGTTTAACCCAGCCGGATGACCTGCATCATAGCCGTGCATGGCACTCGATAGCCTCAGGGCTGGAGATCTTTTCGAGCCTTGCGACTGAACGAAGATGTGCCAACTGTGCGCAAACACGGCCGAGGCTGTGTGGCTCTGGATTGTTCAATGCCGGGGTACTGGTCACTTCGTATCGCGGACTTGCTGCAGAGACCAACGCGGCCTGTAGATCTTCATGGAGCTTCGTCGAACCCGTTCCGCCAAAACAACATGTCTTTTCCTGCGGTGGTGACATCTCAGGGGCTCACAAACGCTACTGCTGACTGACAGAAGTTACAAGGCTGCTCAGGGTCTTCTTCCAATAATGTGGTGGGTATTTGAACGTGCATGTCGCTAGATGGAACGTTTAGGTGGGTGATACGGAGTTTCGAGGGGACCCGAAGCGCAGGAGCTTGGATGTAAAGGCGCGAGCGGCCACCGTTTAGCGAGAGCTTGTCCGCAGAATGAAACACCCGTCATCATTCTCTCTTTCCCCCTCAAGCGACGCCCCAGCCTTGCCGCGATACGGTAGGAACGAGCGGACGCGCGCACCAACTGAAGGTGCGACCTGGGAAGACGGCGTTCCGAGAATGTGGAGGGTGATCGGTCAAGGCGACACCGCTCTTGCCAACAGAGCGCATTGTTAGGGCAGTGGGCGCCAAAGACATGGGCATTGGAATAGTGGTGTCGTAGTACCAAGGACTTGGCCGACATCTCGCGAATGCCGTACTTCGAGCGGCCGATTTCGACTCTGTTTGCGATGTTACAATGTGGTTGTGTTCGCGATCACCGCGGCTGCAACTCGGAAAATCTTCCCTCGTGCGTACGGTTGTGCGGCATGCTGGAAAGTCGTACACTGTACTTGAGTTTGCGAGCAAGAGACGGATAGTTAGCCATGAATGAGGCTGGATTCGCGCAATACGAACAGGACAGCATGGGCTTAGACGCGGAATGCTGTTCCAGAGAAGGACCTGTACACGGCATCACTTAGGTGGTTCGCCTATTTGATGCAGATGCTAAAGCGAAGGAGAGACGCATCCACGTTCGACGCCTGTAGCAATGGCAGTGTTTCTCGTGGTTTGGCAGAAGCTGGAAGCGAGGAGCGGTCTGGATCTCAGTTGCTAGGGGATGCAACAAGAAGGCTGTTGCTGACTGCATAAGAAGTTGTTGGTACAGCCCTGAGTAATTGGTCGGCACAGGGAGCTGCGAAGTAAGCATTGTGCTCCAACGACAAGAACGTTGCTTACTGTGTGGAGTTCTGCAGTCAGCGTTGTAGCATTTGGCCGTGTCTCGCGCTCGTTGGCGAAGAGGTGAGTGCTGCGCAATGCGCGCAATGCGGAAGGTCGCAACGACGAGAGTTGAGGCACTTGACCTTGTGTGTAGAGAAGAAGGAGCGAGCGAGGACGCTACCACACCTCAAGTTTGAAAGGATGTAGCTCAGCATCATGATCGCCCCCAGTAAGCATCACATAGGCTTTCTAGACAATAACTAGGCTCACTAGCTACTCCCGCTCTTCTCGTACGAGCCCAGTCAACATTAGTGGCAACCACTCCTCTCCTACGAGCTCAGTCAACCTCAGCGGCAACCACTCCTCAATCCTCTTCGCGCTCCACGCATCCCACAATCTCTCCAATCTCCCAAGATCTCTCCCCGACCGACGCTCATCATTTGCCGCACTACTCTGCACCCACTGTTGAACAGAGAGAAAGAGTGTTAATTTATATTTTATCTAAGAGCGGGGGAGTTGCCTATTATATAGGCAAGAGACCAGCACTAGCGTGTTGGCGCTGGTGCGGAGCGAGTGAAAAAGTATGGGTCACGTGGCAGGAATCCCAAACAACACCCACCCCTCCCTGTCACCAGCAACCATCACCATCCGTCTCCATCACCATTCCATATTCCCCCCACGGCGCCTTTCCGTTCGCAGACTCGATCCACATCCGGCTGTTTGTCACTGACGTCTTTCAACTTTCAACTCGGAAGGCGAAACTGCAGTGTCCGAAAGAGAAGGTACACATCCACCCAATGACGCGCCACCTTGTGAAGCCGCGCACCGATGAACGGAGTTTTAACGTTGAAAATGTATCTGTGCACTTTCTTGTCCGTGGGTGTGTGTGGAGAGGTAGTTGCAGAGCGCGTGGATCGGGGCGTCGAAGATGATGTCGCCGAGCCAGCGCGTTGCGGCGTTGACCAATCCGTAACGGCGAAGGTGCTGAGCGTGAACAACATGGTGAGGAGGGTGACAATGATCATGCAGTTGACAAGATGACATGCAATGTCTGCGTGGCTTTTGGATTCTGCCCAACATTGTCTCTGGGCATCCTGACACAGGACCATGATGTGATCACCTTTTGAGCAACCTGACGCCTTCCATCGAGAGACAAATGACGCAATATCATGCTGGCACTTTCCTTGCAATAGCAATCAGCTCCCATGCTTTACCGCCTACTGCATCTGCGCCTTGTGTTTGCACCTCCCAGCCCGCAGCGAAACAGCCCTGGTAGTCATCCCAATCAGCCTGTGGCCCTACCCAGATAATTGTGTTGACCCTGTCGCGTCCATAGGCTGCCACATACTCGCCGACAAGACCGACGCGCCGTGGATAGACGAACAGCCACCCGGTGGCTTGTGCTGCGAGCGGTTCGAGGAAGCGCGTCCCATATACGATGCGATGGTGTGGCGCAGACAAGTATGTGTTGGCACTCGGCTCGACCTCGACGCCGATTATGTTGGAAGCGTAGGGCGGCGCGATGAGGAGTGCTTCGAGCAGGCCGAAGCCGCTGCCGATGGAGAGCGTCAGGGCTGGCGGGGGCGGAAGGAGCGAGTGCACGTGGGCGACGAGGGGTGCGCTGAGGGCGAGACAGCAGCCCGAGTAGACATTGGCCTTGTCCGTTAGCTGTGGTAGAGACGGCAACCCTCCAGCAGGAAGGAACGATTCTGCATCGTCTTCTGAGTCCCTGTCACTGCTGCTGTCGTCGCGGCGCCTACACCTGCAGTGCGTCATCTAGTAGCGCCGACCAGATGGCTAGTGGGCTTTGAGACGGTACTGCACAAGACAACTGATGCGCAGCAGAGCGTAGTTGTGAGCCTTGTAGTGTGACAGAGCGCAGCGAGATGGTCTTGGTATTGCCGGTAATGTGGATGTGCGCCCCATGCCGCGAGCCGCATAACATCATCGCGCATGGGCGGCCATAGCTCGCCGCATAAGCCTTCACCCCGCAGCTGCGACCATTCCAACCATCACGCGCCGCGACAAGCCACCGACATCTCCTCCCTCAGGAAGCTTGCAGAGCTCGAGCTGGTGCCGCTACATCACCACCGTGCGACATGGCTCGCTACAACCCTTTCTCATTCACCCCCGGGCCTGTCAACTTCTTCACAAGCCTGACTTACATAGCTCTGTTCGCTGCCTTGCTCGTCGTGCATCTGAGTGTACCCAACTACCCATCCAAGAGTGCTCAAGGAACCAACCTCACCGAGGCCTGGGCCGATCTTCAGCATATCACTCGCCACTTCCATCCCTACAACAGCCGTGCCAACGATCATGTTCGCGACTACCTTCTGGCACGTGTCAAGCATGTGATACAGTCCAAGAAATTGAGCAAGAACGACGTTGAGATCATAGACGACAATGTTTCGAATGCAACCTTCTCGTCCAGCAACACCACGGTCTACTTCGAGGGAACCAACATCATCGTCGCTATTCGTGGATCTGAAGACGATGAGCCATTCTACACACTCAACCAGAGCTCACTGGCGACCTCGCGGCGATCAAATAATGGCGGCGTGCTCGTCAATGCCCACTACGACTCCGTGAGCAGTGGTTACGGCGCTACGGACGACGGCGTGGGAGTCGTCTGCGTGCTGCAGCTGCTGTCCTACTTTACCGAGGAGGAGAACTGGCCGAAGCGAACAGTCCTTCTCCTGCTGAACAACGGCGAGGAAGACTTCCTAAATGGAGCCAAAGCTTTCATGCGCCACCCAATCTCTCAGGTGCCTCACACCTTCCTCAACCTCGAGGGCGCTGGCGCGGGTGGAAGGGCGACCCTGTTCCGCAGCACCGACACCGAGGTGACCAAATACTACAGCGCGTCCAAGCATCCGTTCGGTACCGTCGTTAGCGGAGATGGCTTCAAGAAGGGCCTCATTCGCAGCGAGACGGACTACAGAGTCTTCCATGGCGAGCTTGGGCTTCGTGGGTTGGATGTTGCCTTTATGGAACCCAGGGCTCGATACCACACCGTTGAAGACTCAACACGTGAGACTTCGCTCAAGTCAGTGTGGCACATGCTCTCCGCTTCCATTGCAACAGTGTCTGGCTTGGCCTCGGACACCAGCGACAAGTTCAGTGGCAGCGAAGAGAGGGGCGAAGATGGCAAGGTCGACGCTGGCACCGGTACCGATGCAGTGTGGTTCGATCTGCTTGGCCGAGCCTTCGTTGTGTTTCGTCTACATACGTTCTTTGCTCTCTGCGTGACCTTGCTCATCGTTGCGCCGCTCACGCTGATCGGTCTTACCTTTGGCCTGAGCAAAGCTGACAAGAACTACCTCTTCGCACGCAAGGCTTATGTTTACTCGTCTGACGACGATGAGCCTATATACCTATATGGCTGGCGAGGATTCTTCCGCCTGCCGATTGTCTTCGTCATCGCGACAGCCGCCGTGATTGGGCTTGCGTACCTCGTTGTCCGTGTCAACCCACTCATCGTTTACAGCAGTCCTTATGCTGTCTGGAGGTACGTAATAGCATTTTTATCTGCGACTGTCTCCGAACACTACTGACATATGTATAGCATGATGATATCGACTTGGATCTCGTTCGCTTGGTTCTTCTCACGTGGGGCGAGCGCAATGCGCCCGTCAGCGCTCCAGCGAATTTACGGCCTAATTTGGCTCTTTGTCGGAAGCTTCATACTTCTGGCATTCGTCACCGTACTTGCAAACAACTACCAACTGGCTGGCGGCTACTGGGCTTTGTTTTACTTCGCGGCAGTATTCGCTGCCCTTTTGTTGTCGTACTTGGAGCTGTTCTTCGCACCAAAGAAGTCTGCCTATGCGCAGACCTTCGGCCTCATCGAGGAGGACGCTCAGCCTGCCAGTCGACCGCTCACTGGAAACAGCGCCTCGCGCTCTGAGGACCGCCCTCTTCCCGACGACGAAGCCACCGAGACGACTTCCCTTCTGCGCGGCGATCAACGAAGCTTCGCAAGGGCAAGGCACGGCAGCAGGCGAGGATCTTCCACCGAGGAAGAAGAGCCTCGACCATTGGATCTTGGACATCCGTACCCCGGAGAACAAGAGTGGAGTGGAAAACTGCCAAGCTGGATCTGGATCCTACAATTCTTGCTCCTGGTCCCCATCACCGTCATTCTGGTCGGCCAAATTGCCCTCCTCTTGACATCGGCCCTCTACCAGACGCCGTCGGATGGAAACTCGTCACTTTTCATTTACTTGTCCTTCGCCGCACTCACTACTCTGCTAATTGCGCCGGCCGGACCATTCGCTCACCGAATCACCTACCACATACCCACCTTTTTGTTCCTGGTTTGCGTGGGAACCGTCATTTACAACCTCGTGGCATTTCCTTTCAGCAGGGAACATCGCTTGAAAGTCTACTTTGTCCAACAAGTCAATCTTGAGACTGGCGTGAACACGGTATCCCTGACAGGTGTGGATGGCTACGTCCAGCATGTTATCGGGCAGCTGCCAAGCGCGCAGGGAAAGAGCGTGAACTGCTCCACACCTGACGTGGTGACGCGCAAAGAGCTCAGGAAGTGCGAGTGGGAAGGGCTTCCCGCTAAAGTGGTTGCAGATGCATCACCCTTCAGCAACAAGACTCGCTCCGATAGCTGGCTTGACTACATGATCACGAAGAGTAATAAGACGAACGAGGCCACGATTCGTGTTGTAGGGCAGAACACGCGAGCATGTCGCGTCCTGTTTGACACGTCGATCCGGGATCTGACGGTTGCCGGGGGTGTCTCAGATCCCCGCTTCAAACGCACCGGCGAGCACGGCTCCCGCGAGGTGCGCCTTTGGCATCGCGAGTGGTCGCAACCCTGGAACGTGAGCGTTTCATGGGACGCTAAGGAGAATTCGAAGCTTTCTGGAAGGGTGGTCTGCCTTTGGTCGGATGCAAATGCAGGCGGCATCCCTGCTTTCGATGAGGTACAACATTATCTACCCATCTGGGCCATCCCATCAAAGATCAGCGACGGGCTGGTTGAAGGCTACAAGCATTTCGAGATATAAGGCCTGTTAAGAGCTTGGGCATCCAGTCGCCCAAGCTGCTACTTATCCTTGTTGTCGCAAATTTTGTTTTGCTGCGATATCCTGACCGGAAGCATTTCAGCACGGCGTCTCTGGTCATTTGCTTCTTCAAGCGTCATTTGGTGCTTCATGCGTGTTTGTTGTGGCTTCAAATAATGCTTGCTCGCAGCCTTTCCTTGGTGCTGCATCGTCTCCTTCTCTTTTGGCGTTCGCAATTGCAGTTCATATCATAGTGTATGGCATGTGCATCCTCATGTTCAACCTAATGGCAACGATTAACACGACTTGTCTTACACATAATGCCCGGAGTGTTTGACGACATCCAAGACTACATACAAAACCGTTCACTTTCTGCCTACTCCATCACGGCCAGCTTGATCATCATCTTCCCTGGAACGATTCTCCACATCAGCGGACGGCCCTTTTTGTATACCCCAGGTTTCGCGGACTTCTCCCTCCGGTATTACCACCAGCAGTCGGGTGACCACGGTGCAACAGTTTTCGATTCCTAGCAGCTTTTCGTGCAACAACTTCAAACCTCGGTGTGCAGTTTGAACGATCACGCTGCGAGAACATTCCTCCATATCGGTGAGCGGACACGCGAGATCAGGCCTTTGTTTATCGCACTTGCAGACCGCCTCACAACAGAAGCGCGCCGTCTCTTGGAACATCCCTGGATAGCGCGGATACCCATATTTCAGGTCCTCACCGTATTTGCACTCGCAGCATTTCTGCTTCTCATCCGCCGATTGTTCGCGTCCTGGGTTGGGAGATATCGAGCAGCGACGGCAAACACGCTGCACTTTGTTGCATTTGCCAGTTTCGTAGGTCAGGGGTTCAGCTCGGGTGATTGGCTTGTGGCTGCGCTAGTCATGGTCAGCTTCGACGTGTTCCAGCGTGCTCTGGATGGGGACGCTACCGCGAACAACGAATCACAACACCAACACAATGCACCGTCGTCGGCTGTTGAAACTCTTCTGGAGCAGACGCATACCCTTCTGGCCGAATCGCAAATTGTCGATCTGCCTAGGCGATCACTTTCCCGATCTCAAAAAGGGGACCCCACTTCTATTATAGGGCCCTACGACTCGAAGGACCGTGAGATCGTGCGACTACAGTGGTCCCTCACCGACTTGCAGACCGCAAACAAAGCCAAGGACCTGGAGTTGGGCGTTGCCCGGCAAGAGCTTCTTAACGCCAAAGATGCGCTCACAAAGTCGTTTGCAGACATTTCGGCCCTACGCGATGATATGAAGACTATGAAGCAAACCCTCGGAAAGGATCACCAAGCCATTGTTTACCGGAAGGACATCGAATTGTTTGCTCTACGCAAAGGAAACGAGCAGAAAGAAAGATTTATGCAAGAGAAGGACGTACAGCTGAACGAGACATTCCGGCAACAACACGCCACCTTGGAGTTAAAGGAAGCACAACTCAACGTACTCAAAGAACGACTCGCTGCGATGGAGCGCCAGGCCAGCCCCAAATTCGGTCACGATGCCGGATTCGAAGAGAACGGCAATGGTGACCACGCACTGGAGGTCCGTCTATTACGGGTCAAGAAGGGTCGACAACCGCTATCCGGCTCTGAGGAGGAAAAGGAGGCCATCATCGAGCAGCTGAGGCGCGAGCTTGCTGCCGCCACGAAGTCCGCCGATGACGTCGTGAACCAACAAGCGGAACTGCAAAGAGCTTGGGACATCAGCAAGAAGATTCAGAACGCACTCAAAGAAGAGCGGGAACGACATGAACAGACGAAAGCGTATCTGCAGGAAGCAAGTGCTGAGTTGGAAGACACCCAATCGGGCAGGAAGAGGAGCAGAAGTGACCCCTCAGGCCGTCTCCCCACCATAGAGGAGAACGATCAAAATGAGCTGGAGGCTATGTTCGACACGGCTCAACAAGACAATCTGCGCTTACACATGGAAGTTGAAACACTTGAGAAGCGGGTTCGCGATGCCAATGCACGTGTCTTCCTTGCAGATCAGGACATTGAGGCGCTGCGTGCACAGTTGCGATTGGAGCACGCCATCAATGAAGACATGGAGACTGCTCGGCCCAGTGTTGTGCACCGTGTCCATTTCCAGCGCATGGAGGGCCAGCTCAAAGAGAGCAGAGATGACCTGGCTAAGAAAGAGGCGGAAGTACAGAAATTGAGGACCACCTTAGCTGAGAAGGACCGTCAGCTGGAAACACTCCGGGTACATATGCAAGCCGCTATGAAGAAGAGCGAGTCGGTCCGGGACGAGATCGAGCAGCTGAAGCAATCCGTTGTGGACCTCGAGGCAGCAAAGGAGAGGCTTATGCAAGACCACGAGCGTCTCGCGGCGCAGAGTTCTAAGCACCGCGTACCTTCAGCCGAGTACACCTCAGCGCGAACAAGTGGTGCGACGCTCATCAACGAACATAGCCCGCCACCATGGCTGACGCCCTCAGATGAAGTCCCACCTGTACCTGTTGCGCCTATGCTTGGTAGTCCTATCTTGGGCAGCGTACAGCAAAGAGACACGGCACGTGGTCACCGCAGAAACCAGAGCGACTCGCAGAGGCACAGCATGATCAGCAATGCCCCTGCAGCAGACATGCGTCATCTGAAGAGAAGAAGCGGACTGGGGCTACGGGACATGGTGAAGCGCATCGTCAAGAAGGACACCAGTATTGAAGGCGCAGTTCGCAGCCCGACCATCTCTGAGCCTCAGTGGGGCAACACATCCACTTCACCAGTCAACAATGCGACTCCGAAGGCCGTCGCAGCACCTCTCCGCGAGCGCCCATTGCCTCTCCAATCTCACCCGCCAGTGCCGAAGAAAGACGACGACCCAATGCCCCGACCGATCCCTCGCCCCATCTCAGGTCCCCAAAACCTAGCAAACCGCCCAAGGACAAGCACAGCACCCACTGCCTCCATTCCTCGACGCTTTCCCAGCAGGAAAGAACTAGATGAGCAGCACCTGCAACGGCCACGCACAGCAACACAACCAGTCATCGGAACTCAAACAGCCGTGCTTTCGAAAGCTGTACGCCCGCCAAACCCAAGGAGGAGCTCACAGCCGAGATACTATACAAGTCCTGCGGCGATGGCGGTTGATAGTAAGGAGGATTTGAGGCTGCAGGATGTTAGGCCGCAGACCGCTGTTACGGCGCCTTTGGTGGGGGGAGGGAAGGGGGATAGGCATGCAAAGCATGATTCAGGGGTTGGTGCTATTACAGATGGTGAGAAGAGCAAGCTTAGTAGATTGAGTTGGGGGAACACAGCGTAAGTCAGCCATCGCATCCGTGGTTGAAGTATTGAAGCTAACGCATAGCAGGAATAAGCTGAAGCGGAGAAGTCTGTATTGAAGCACATGACTTGGATGTGTTGACGGGCATGATGTTGTACGGGGCAACGATAGATTTACGGGTTTATACGAGCATTGAAGGAGCATGATAAAGTTCTTCGCATCATCATGCTTCGGGCGTTTGACTGAGTGTAGCATTACATATATACAGCATTGCAATCGAAGGTCTACATCTCATCTGGGAGCAGCCTGTCGCACTCGAATCCTAGAAGACTGACTTATCCGCAAGTTCTGAGCACTATCTAGGTCCCAGTCGTGCATGTGTTTTCCATGCGTCTGGCCGAGACAGCTTTAGGAAATTGAAGGCGACAGAGGTCTCGATCTGGTACTAGTGTGAGAGGCTGAGTAACGAATGCGGTTATAAGGTTTACACGGAGTTTTGGTGGCTGCGGTTGTGCGTTTGGACCTATCACAGAATCAATGGCACAGCTTTCCCACGTGGGGTGAATACCGAGCCAAGCAACCTAGACTGGGCGTACCTCAGCTCTACGAGAAGAAACTTAACCTGGAGAAGAGTAGTCCTTTCAGCCAAAGGTAAACACCCCTATGGCTGTAAGGGTTGATCCTTCGTGGCTTGTTAGGCCATCTTCCATGGCTTGCCAGACGGACGCTGCCACTTTTGTCGTATCCCAGCGTATGACAAGCATACATAAGCTCAGCCTTTGTGTTTGCTTAACTCTTCAGAAGATATTTCATCCAAATCCTCTTCCGAGTCTTCTTGTTCCCTCCCGCCTCATCAGCATCACCCAAAATGCACCTGCTCCACATAACCTTCCTACTCTCCCTCTCCCTCTCCTCCCTAACCTTAGCCTCTGGTACCTGCACCAGCACCAACACCCTCTCATGGCCTCCTGTGGGCAACTGCGCCATTCCCGGCAAATTCGACACTATCGTGCAGAACTGCAGAGCTTGCTGCATGAACAATGCCAATTGCTTCCAGACATGCTTGAAAGCAGGCGGGCTTCGCAGACGCGGTGCCATCGGCGAGCAATCCTTTGGTATTAGCAGGGATACGGGGGAGTTGAGAAGCCGTGCGGTTGCGCTGAGTTGTGAGGTTAATGAGGGTTGTTATAAGTATACGGATGGGGGCTTGTTGTGTTTGAATTTGGGGACGGGTACGTTTACGACTTCCAAATCCTCAACATGGTATTAGAAATTGGAGGGCTGATAGTATCTCTGCAGGACTTTATCACGACGACGTTGGAGGGAACGGTGACTACTACTCTGGGAACTACACAGGTCCGGACGGGAAAGTGCAGACTGGAACATCGACCGCTACGGCTACAAGTAGCAGCAGGTCATCTTCTGTTACGTCTCAAGGGACTAAGTCGACAGCACCAGTTCAGGCCACATCGGCAGGAGCTGCAAGCGCATCTGCAAGCTCTGCTGCGGCTTCTGCGATATCCCCAGGCGGTGGTGACGGGTTTCGCCGTGGTGCAAATGTTGGACTTGTAGGCCTTGTAGTTGGACTTGTTCTTTAAAGAGAGCATACGAGTGGAAAGTGGCTGCGCGGAAGTCGTTTTCTCCAAAGACTGTGGTAACGTCATCGCTCTAGCTCTTTCCGCAGGTTCAATTCATTCTTGAGAACCACCATTCCCCCACCGATGACCAGCTCTTTGACCTGTAATGCGGACTTCGAGACAAAAGATGCACAGATTTACAACGCGATGATTGTCTATGGTATGCTCGAACCATGTTTGTTCCAGCATTGGACCCACCACGATTGCGTGATTGCCTGACAGGTGGCCGCAAGCTCCTCATGTGCCTGACAATCCGAGCATGAGTCGTTGCTCACACTGGAGAAGGGAAACAAGAGTTCAGATCTGTCTTCGACACAAACTGCGGAACAGAGTTCATCTCATGGAGTCAATGGCGCACAAGAGCGAGGACAGCCGCGGCACGCACTGTCCTTACAGACCCCAGGAATGCATCCCTCAAGGTAAATTCACTATATTACATTATGATACCACTGATGAACAGAGTGCTGACTTCTTAGATCGGGATACGTGACGGTGTGTCTGGTCACTTCAAACTTGTCCCCGAAATGAAGCTGCTGTCTCCGTCTTCGATTTCAATGTTCTTATTGATGATGGCATCTGGGTATGGTAAGGCCCGTTGACCTTGCCTGATCAGAGCTTACAACATATCAGGAAGGAATTCGCGTAGTAAACGGGCGTATCCAATTTGCTCGCGACCACATCAATCGACTCATCCAGTCAGTAAAAGCTATGTACATGGACCTTGGTGTATCGAAAGGCGATCTGATACGGCTTCTTCACCAAACTCTTGACGCGAATGATCCCAGCAACGAAGGGCATGTTCACATCCGCCTGGCTGTCAGTCGCGGTCTCAAGTCCACTCCGTACCAAAACCCCAAGGTCAACATCGGTCTGCCAGTAATCGTCATCATTCCAGAAGTTAAAACAGTTGATCCCTCTTCAAAATCTAGGGGCCTGCAACTCGGAACTACCTGAGTGCATCGTGGTCCGCCAGACGTGAAGGACGAACAGTGGAACCACATCTCAAAAGCTACAGACGTTCAAGCCTGCATCAGCGCCAATGTCATGCATGTATATGAAGCACTTATGCTCGACCTCCGTGGCTTCGTCAAGACGCGCAACTCGGTCAACTTCTTCATTGTGCGTGGCGACGAGGTGTGGGCGCCGACCAAAGACAACCAAATGCAAGGCATCACACGTCAGAAGACTATAGACCTTTCTCGAGACAACGGCATCGTGGTTCCTGAATTGAACTTCACTCTTAACGAGGGCTGTGGCGCCGACGAAGCGTTCTGCACGGGAACTTTTCCATCACAGCGGAGGTCATCGCGACTGTAACCCGTTGTCACGAATCTCCCAGCTTGCCTCCCCAAAGCTAGATAGTGGTGTCGAGGTGCGAAACCTCAAACAACACAACCCGTCACTTCACTTACGCTGTACTAGAACGAGGTATATTCTGACAATATCCACCAATCAACGAACATATGCGGTTAAGCTTTTCGCAAGCTTTTGAGCTACCTCGTCGCTGTGCAGAATTGCGTTATCACTAGCGCATCGTCTATGCGGCTTAAAGTACCGTGTCCGTGCGCGTAATGCGCGGATTCGCGTAATGCGCCAAACCACCTTTTTGTACCCATACTTCACTGTACAATTACTCAACGCCACAATGACTATGAAATCTGCCTTTGAAGAGATAGACTCTATGATACCATGCAATAAGATCCCGTGGACAGCGCTGGCTAAAAAACATAAGGTTGTGCGCTCAACCCTGTCTCGAAAATATCGACACGAGACGCGATCGCGTGAAGAGAAGGCGATTGCACAACAAAAGCTCACTCCACAATAGGAGGACGAGCTTGTCAAGTATATAGAGGAGCTTATAGCTCGCCGTCTACCTCCTACAAGGGAAATGATAGCAAATTTCGCGTTGTCAATAGCCACAGAGCCAGTCAGCGAGAGCTGGGTTACCCGCTTCATCAACAACCACTCGATCCATCTCATCTCTCAATACTCAACAGGTATGGACAGCAATCGCCACAACACCAATTTGTATACCAAGTACAAGCTCTATTTCGACCTGTTGCAGTCCAAAATCGCCCAATACAACGTTGACGCTGAGCACACATACAATATGGATGAGAAGGGCTTTATGATTGGAGTCACCACCAGGACCAAGCACGTCTTCAGTAGACGTATGTGGGAGAAGAAGGAGGTTACAGCAACTACTCAAGATGGTAATCGTGCCTGGGTGACGCTTATAGCGTGTGTGTGTGGGGATGGATCGGCACTGCCACCAGGCCTCCTATACGAATCTACCAACAACACTATACAGTCAAGCTGAGTGGAGGAAATCAAGCCAGGGGTACACTCTGTTTTTGTTTCCTTGTCACCTTCAGGCTGGACGAACAATGAGGTAGCTCTTGCTTGGCTCAAACAGGTGTTTGATCGCTATACCAAGAAGAAAGCACGAAGAAAGTACCGCCTATTGATACTAGATGGCCATGGATCTCACATTACAATGGATTTCATCAACTACTGCAATCAGAACAGGATACTCTTGGCTATACTTCCTCCTCATTCAACCCACACGCTCCAGCCACTCGATGTGGTGATGTTCAAGCCTCTCTCAACAGCGTACTCGAAGGAGCTCACAACACACCTTCACCATGGCCAGGGACTGTTGGTTATCAAGAAGGGCGACTTCTTCCACCTGTTCTGGAAGGCGTGGACGAGTACGTTCACTCAGGGGTTGATACTCAGGTCCTTTGAGGCTACAGGTATAGCACCCCTCCGACCCGACGTAATCCTCCAGCAATTTGCTAAGCCCACCCCTGAGGGCTCCGATAGCAACAGAAGCTCTTCTTCAGTCTACAGTGGCAAGGATTGGCTCAAATCAGAGACTCTGTTGCGTAAAGTCGCCAAGGACGAAGGCAGTGAAGACCTGAAAAAGATCAGGCACTCACTCCACCACATCTCAGTTCAAAACTCAGTCCTCTACCACGAGATTACAGGCCTTAAGGAGGTTCTCAAGACTCAGAAGAAGCACAAGAAGAAGAGCAAGCCTCTTGAGCTTCAGCGTCACAAGGACTACCACGGTGGAGCCGAGTTTTACTCTCCTAGTAGAGTAGAGAAAGCACGCACACGTGAGAAGGCAAAACAACAAGAGCAGAAGGCAGAGGTGCTCAAAAAAGCAGAGATGGCTGAACTGAGGCACGCCAATAAGCTGTACAAGGAGAAGATTGCACAGGAGAGGCGTGAGCAGAAGTTGAGGGAGAAGGAAGAGCGTGAGCAGCAGAAGGCTGAGAAGGCTCAGGAGGTTGCCAAACGCAAGGCCGAAAAAGAGCATCAACAGAGGGAGCGCAACACCAAAAAACCTATACAATTGTCCCAAAGAGGCAAGCGCAAGGCCTCAGAGGTTGCAGCACCCAGGAAGAAGCAGAATCGTGGTAGTGCAGCTGCCCGTAGTCGTGCTGCTGCCGTGCCTCGCTCCCCATCCCCTCCGGCAAAATACAACAGCCACGGCCGCCCAATCAGAGTGCCACAAAAGTTTGAGTGAGGAACTTGTTCATATAGGTCTATAGACTACTCCACCAGAAAATCTCATGATAATAACCATTGTGTGTGGCTCTACAGCCTCATTTTTGGTGGACCTATTTTGGTGGTTCGGCGCATTACGCGAATCCGCGCATTACGCGCACGGACACGGTAAAGCGTTCGTTCCGTCAGATGCAGGAACACAATGCAAACGTAGCATCGCAGTACGTAAATATCAGATACAGTAGTTTCCATATAAAAGATGGCAGCCACTTTGAACATTTGGAACGTTCGCTTCATCCACCTCTTGACTCAGACAGGGTTCTCGTAATTTTCCAGCCTCATCATTGATCCTTGCCGCAGCTCGAACAAAACGTTTTGCCTTGAGGGCCTCACATTCTAAGCATAACTTGAATTTTTTACAACACGTACAGCAATTAAGAAAAGCTTGGTAGCGATTAAGAAAAGCTTGGTAGCGATTAAGAAACGCTTGAAAGAGATGGATGTTGGCGATAAATCACCAAAGAGTGATCGGGAAGATGAGATCGATGAGACCGTCGAGACCCTCACGAAAGCTCAGCTCAAGCGACTGATGCTGAAGACAGACCTGGTTATCATGCCTCTCGCCATCGTGTGCCTGACCATTGCTTTCCTGGAGAAGGTAAGTCCCGCTAGCCAAGCATCCTTAATCTCCTTGCTGACTTGTATCTCAGAATGCTTTGGGCTATGCTGCTGTCCTAGGAATCAAAAAAGATACATACCTGGAGAACTAGAAGTACAGCTGGCTCGATAGTATCTTCTACTTTAGATACCTTGCAATGAAGTTCCCTACGCTCTGGTTGATCACTCGCTTCCCAGTCGGCACGTACGTTGGCATATGCCTTACACCCTGGGGAGCGTGTCTTTGCTTCCTGGTACTTTGCCACAACTTCACCGGACTGGCCACAGTTCGGTTTATTACGGGCATGCTTGAAGCGGCGACGTTGCTATGTATGATGCTTATCAACGCGATGTGGTGTCCGCCAGACAAGCATTCGCTACGAACAGCGTTCTGGCATAACACGTTTCCTGATGTATTTGGCCGCATCCTTTCTAGGGCATCGAAAAGATCGGAGGCGCTCTGTCCATGTGGATGGCAAGGTGTTTTGGATGGCAAAGTGAGACCGCGGCTAACGAGTGCCTTAGTACATCTTCCTCATATACGGTGCCTTCAATCTCTTGCTTGGTATTCTGTTCTTCTTCGCAATGCCAGAATCTCCGGCCAAGGCATGGTTCTTCAACGCGGAAGAGAAAAGACTTGCCGCAATCCGCCTTGCACCAACCCAGACTGGCATTGAGTCGCGAAAGGTATGAGGACCACTCCAAGACACTTGTGTTGGCGCTGACCAGACACCAGAAATTTCACCCAAGGCAGATACTAGAGGCTTTCAAGGACCCGAAATGCTACATGATCTGACTATCAGCACTTGGCTGCCCCAATCACCAACTTCAATTCCTTAACTATCTCTGGATACGGCTTCGGCAAGACAAAGACCCTTCTCATGGCTACACCACAAGCTGCAGTTGCTATGGTGGCCAGTGCAACGCTGACTGCAGTTTCGATGTACGTGCCGAAGGTACGATGCTTCTTCTGGATCTTCGGGGCCACAATGTATTTGATCGGCGCCGTCATGGTACATACGTTGCACTTTGCCGAAACGAGGAATGTGAACTTGGCTGGTGCATACCTCATGGGCTTTTACAATGTGTCTTGGGTGCTCACGTTGAGTCTTAGCAGTTCGAATACGGGCGGGGCTACCAAGAAAATCTTCATGGGCATCACTTGTGCTGTTATGTATGGTATGTATATTCTGCATCTTGTGATCTGTCAAATGTGACATCTGCATAGCCGTCGGCAACATCATTGGTCCTCAGTTTTTCATCTCCTCGCAGTCGCCAACACATCCGCTAGGTATCGGCGCTATACTGGTTGCGTTCACGCTTATGGCGATCACTGGCGTGGTCTACTGTGCCCTCTGCATCTTTGAGAACAAGCGCAGAGACAGACTGTATGGTGTGGCGCAGGATGAAGCAGCGATCGGATTGCAAGCCGAGAGAGATGACTTGACGGATCGACAGAACCTCAACTTTAGATATACGTACTGAATACTTCGATGTTCCTATACAAACACTAGGTCCTCGAACCACACCACGCTCCTTAGTACGCTGAGAACAGATATGTTGACTGAGCTCAGTACGCCCCTTCTCGTTTCTCCCAGCCCGTCATCGGTGAGAGAGCGATATCGCCATATCCAGACTGCACAGCCATACCAGCGACAAGCTCGATACTCTTTGGCGTCGCGCCACCCTCCTCAAGCGCCCAGACGCTGATGGCCACAGTGTTCTCACCGTGATAGTTGAAAATGCCTTCCGGCACAGGGAACCTTCGCTGCGGCCCGATTCCATTCGCGAACTTGCCAAACTGATACCCATTAACCCACAGCTGAGCGCGCCATCCCCGCCCCTTGCCCGTGAACTTATCGCCATTGAATACGAAAGACAGGGGTACATCCCACCCCTTAGGTATATTGAGCTCGAACGTAGTCTGGTAGAAGCGCACACCAGGCTTGCTCAACCCGGATGCAGGCCCGACATCGCTGGGCCAAGACTCTGTTGGTGCGGAGGGGAGGTGAAATCCGTTACGTTCGGGGTACAAAGCGCCTTCATTTAGAGGACCGCGTGGACCGCCGCGGTAGTCTTCGCCGCCAAGGTTGCCAGTGATTTTCCAGCGGATGCCGTCGTCGGCACGGGATGAGTTTGAGCTGAATGATGGAAGAGTGTGGCTGGGGAAGGAGTAGCCCAGGATCCCGCGGGGAGTCTTCATTTCGTTGTATCCAACGAACCTGTGGAGGATCAGCATTGATGGTAGACATGGGTGCAGCGGGCTTACCAGTTTCCGTTATGGCCCATATGGTCGACAAGCACGGTCAGAACGTAATCACGACCATGCTGCAGTTTCGGAAGCAACAACGTCTGGTTCGCGATCGCGGCGTCGCCGATCCCAGTCCAGGACGAAAGGAACGTCGAGTTCACCCACGCGGAGAACGCGAACGCAGATCCACCAGATACATTGAGGTGCAAAACGGTCTCGTTACCTGTTGCAGTGAAGTGACCGCGGAAGAGCAGCGATCCTGTGTTGTATCCATACTCAGCACCCCAGAGCACAGTCGGGGTGGTGAGTTTCCAGTACGTATTGTTCGTCTCGGTGTGATCGGCGTCGGTCCAGGCGGAGTCGTCGTAGTTGGGCTGCAGCTCGGGCAGCGCATCGATGGACTTCCATGTCAGCGACTCGAGGTCTGGGATTTCGATCTCAGGGGCTGAGAAGGAGACGCTGCCGCTAAGGAAGCCGTTGTGGTCGCGCTTTGAGGCGAGGTCTTTACCATTCCAGGATAGGCTATTGATGTCCTCGTGCGCGCCGCCGATGACTTCGATGGTGGTGGTTGCGTTTATGTCGCCGATGAGGTCGATCTTGCCGCTTGAGATCGAGGCGCTGCGGACTAGATAGCCGGCATGCACAATGAGGTCGGATGACGGTGTGTAGTCGTGTGAGTATGCGCTGCCTGCGGGTAAGGTGCTTACGGTCCAGTAGTTGTACGCTTCGTTCCGCGAGACGATGACGATATATAAATCTGAACCTATGCGTACAACGCGGCGCTTCGCGTCTGTCTGCCAATTGAGGATGCTGTTGCCGTTGCGATTGGCAAATTTGACGCCAGAGCCTTCGACAGCTGTTGCGCCGCTTGTCTTGGACACAGCAAGCTCGTGCTGCTCGTTGGGGCCTCCATAGACTACGACAATGCGTCTGCTGCCGTACTTCTTCCACGTGAAGATCTCGGCTGTTGAGTAGAGCAGGTTGAAGCCACCAACATCATAGTCGGTCACGTGAATCTTGCTGTCACGGCCATTGATTGAGAGCTGTCCACCGAGCTGCGGAATGGTGAGATTCCCGGCACTGGTCTGAACCTTGAGCTTATACGAGGTCGACGCCAAGCTGTTGTACTTGGTCTGACGCATGATGTAGAAGTTTGTCGTGTTCCCGAATAGTGGTGTAGTGGTGATCTCTTTAGAATCGGTGTAAACTCCCGAAGTATTGTAGCCCGATACTGCGCTAGCCAGAGCTGGTGATGCGTGCACGAGGTTGGCGATCAGTTTTGCCTCGCCGTACTTCTCACGGTGTACTTGGCGCTCTTCTGTGATGGCTGCGCCGTAGTCGTAGGAAGTGTAGCCGCCTGCGTGACCTAGGTTGCCCCAATTCGTGCCGCCATAAGTCTATTCTGTCAGTACTGAACCCAACCTGACGTTGACAAGGTGAAACAATCAGCATACCATGTAGACGTTGAATATCGTGGCGCCAGCAGCTATATTGTTCTTGTAGAACACGCGCTCGAACTCATGGTTTGTGAACTCGGCGCACTTCTCAAAGCCATCTCCACCCCATGGTTGATAAGCTCCGCCTTGGTACTCTACGAGCTGGTCAAGTCAGTAAAAGTCTCACAATGGGCCGCTGAACTCACCATGTAAGGCGTGCTCGGACTCTGCTCAAGATGAGTCTCCCGCCAATTGGCTGGCAACGCATCATCAATCCAGTATGTAGGATCAGTACAGTTCATGCCAAGAGGATACGCATCATGACCGTAGATATCGACCGGCGCATCAGTGCCTGGCGCATTGATACCGCTCGGCCATGCGACGTTGTTGATGAGAGGTACGACTATGCCAAGGTCTCGAAACTGCTTCATCAGATGATTCATGTAGTCAGCATCCGGAAAGGTTACGTTGTTGAGGCCCGCACTGTACTCATTCTCGGGCTGAAACAGGATCACGGGCCCCCCTGTCCGGGTTGGTTAGTGACCTGCGCTTGAACACTTTTTGTTACCCATACCATTAGTGATTTGAGCTTTCGCGATTATTGGTGTAATGTGTTCGATGTAATTCCTCGAGGCTTGTTGATAGTCGGCATCTGGTGTTCGCAGGTTTCCAGAGATCCTCTGCAGCCAGCCTGGGAAACCTCCACCCGACACTTCAGCGTTGATGTATGGACCAGGTCGCTACATGGTCAGCTTGTGCATTAGGTTTTTCGGTACACATACTGCAACAAGGTACACACCGACTTTCTTCGCAGCCTCAAAGAATGGTCCGTAATCGAAGACACCTTCAGCTTGGAATGACCCTGGTTTGGGCTCATGGAGGACCCAAGGTGTGTAGATAGATACGCCGTTGTACCCGAGCGCCTTGATCTTCTGGAACACGTCTAGCCATAGGCTTGGAACCGGAAGTCTGCAAACATTTAGCAGATAGTTCCCGTTACCACAAGACGTGGACGAACCTGAAGGGGTGCACCTCACCACCCCAAAAGATGATGCGCTCACCATGAACGAACAGTGAATGCTCATCCCAAGTGACAATATCTTGAAGCGGTGCACGTTCCGCGATGATGAAGTCGCTAGGCTTACCACCCAGGGCGCGAGCCACAGCCTGCACAGGTAGCAAGCCCAATGCAACCCCGGTGAGAATTTGACCGAGCTTCATGATCGTCTCGTGTCACCAACGCAGAAGTATGGCCCATGGAACGCGACGTTCTCCGTGACCATTTTGTACTCGAATTCACGAACATCACGGAATACCACGTCATGCTACATTTCGCAGCTCCAAGCCGGTTCAATTGTTGATCCTCCGTACCTAGAGCGTAATAGAGCGTGGTACCCACGTACCATTCCACCATTGTTGTGGTGAGCATCGCTGGAATCGAGGTGGAGACGGAAAAATCCCCCTCCGATGCGGTGCGGGGTGCGCATTTAACCTGTGAAGCGAGACCAGATATACGGGCCGTTAAACCGCAAGGCGGGTGGCGTGAAGCTCGACTCGGAAGCGCTACCTAAAGATCGACCCTCCGACTGCCATTTGGCGGAAATCGCGAAAAGAGCAGGACTGTAAAGCCGAGCAACGCAACAGCAGCGTTACAAACGAAGACCAGAGGGATCTTCCCTACTTCCGCGAGCGCTGCGAAGACCAGACCGAAGACCGCAGTAGTGGAAAGTCTTGCGATGTTCTCGGCAAGGGTGATCCCGCTTAGCGCATCTACTCGCTGGCTGTCTGGGAGCATCTGCAAGATCGTACCTTTCGAGGCAGCGGCAGTTCCAGCCGCGACCGGAAGGAGCGCTGCCACAATGTAAAGCTGGTAGTCCTGTGCAACAAACACAGCAAGCCCTGTCATAGCACCGTCGAGGAGGAGACTGAACCTCGCATACATAAGATCGAATGCAAATGTTTGCTTCTCGTCAGGCTGTGGTGGTCCGGCCAGTTCCACGTCGTTGCCCATGGGATCAATATGCCCGATCTTGTTGGGTGATGTAGGTATATGCAACTCGCTGAGAAACGGCTCGTTTTCTGCCGATGTTGTTGGTGTTGCATTGCTCGGCTCCAGCCAGTTTCTTCCGACTGAGATGATGCGAGGGAAGACAAAGGACAGAAAGAAACCTCGCAAAGAATAGTACATGAAGATGAGCCAACCGTTGGCCTTGGTACCGAACTCAAACTCGTCTGTGGCGTACATCTGAAGCAGCGTAGGAATGTAGCCGGTAGCTAGGATGCCCAAGAAGACACCCAGGCCAAGCGTCAATGCTCCAAATTGTGTGCTCTTGCGACCGTCGATGAGTGTCCACTTTTGAGGGGCGAATATCCTGAGCGGACCAAAGAAACGCCCAAGGCCATTTGCCGGCTGGTCCGCCCGGCTGTCTTTTTCTTCAGGCGGTGGCGTCGAGGGGAGGCATGCCGCGACGTAAGCACATGATAGCAAGAACAAGATCACAGTGATGCGAAACGGCGCGGCGATCCCAAATGCTTCTCCGATGAGCCCTCCAATCAGGAACCCGACGGCGGCTCCAAACAACATGCAGCCTTGAAGGCGGCCCAGTGCGCCTGTTCGACCCTCATGCTCGACAACATCCGCCACGAACGAATTCAGGGCAAGGACATAGCCATTCGGGCCACCAACAATGGTGATGATCTGACTGGCCTGCAAGATCAGAACGCCCGCACTGGATCCCTTCGATACGCCGATGTTTTGCACGAGCAGCCTTACGGCGGGCCAGAATATCTGAATTATGAGGGCTCTCTTAACACCTAGGCGCTTGATCGTCCAGCCGGTGACGAGAAGGTTCAAGAGGCCAAACAAGGTTGTCGAACCTCCGAGAAGCGCAATGGATCGCGCTGTGCTTGCTTCAACTTCATGTTTTGCGCACGCATCTTTCGCCAAAGGGTCGCGCATATGGCGTGGATGTTCGTAATATGCATCGCAAGTCATAACCCTCATGACAAACAGCATCGGCACTTGGGTAATGCCAAATGATAGTGAGACCAGGAAGGCGCAAAGCATGAGGAGCCATTGTACGGAAAAGCCCCGCGATCCAGCTCTTCTTTCTCCTGACTTCGTGCGAGACAACAACGGCGTTGTCTCCCGCACATCTGGCCTCCTCTTCGACTCTTCAAACACAGCCATGGTTGGTCTCGAAACGATCAAATGTGAATATTAAAGTGTCGTGTGAAGGTGAGGGGAATTAACATGGCAGGAAGAAGCTGCCGTCTGTGCGCCACCGGCTCTCGGCTCGGCTCTTCATGGTTTGTCGCAGACCGGGCACGCAAGCACGCAAGCACCACAACACCGAACAGCGCAGCATATCGTAGACAATATTGACTGAATGCCATTCGAAGCTATGTGAAAAAAATTGTGTCTATTGAAAACCAAGAAAGCGTATATGCCTAGGCCATACGTGCTGAAGCACCTTGCCATACACCACAGGCAGGCATCCACGTCGAAGAATCGTAAGAAAGATATGTACAAGAAGATGATGTATACTACTCAGCCTGCGGATTAAATCTGGCTAGTAGTTGTACTTGTAGCACAACGTCGATCCCCTAGTGTCGAGAATGTCGCCAATACGTACGTCAGGGCGGAAATCATACACGTTGACCTTGGTGTCAAGGGTCAGAGGATGACCAGCAGCGTCAGTGCCGTCGACGGTCGTCACACGCGCATTACCTCCGTTATTCTGCCAAATGCGGAAGTTGCGATCGATGAAACCGTGGTGCTATCATCAAATTAGCAGCGTCTAATAGCCATAACAGTTTCACTTACCAGGAAAAAGACAGGGTCTGCTGGAGATGCGTAAACATCCTGCATGACAGCCCCGATTCCGTTGTGACCCCATGCATGAGCACCACCCTCCGCGCTATCACCTGATTAGCAGCGTCTCAACAGCCGTATCATAATCCCACTTACCATGCAGCCATATCAGCATAATCAGAGCGGCTATTGCAGGCGTCAACAATCGCATTGCCGGTGTTGATCGTCTTCGAATCATCGTTGTTTCGAGCCAGACAATGAGGCGTGTTGCTGGTTCCTGGTCCATAGTTGATGGCCAGGTTTGCAAATTGCTAATGTCATATCAGCAAAGCACTTCGGAGTCGGACTCGGCACTGTAAGTACTCACACCGTCCGTCACACACTGGCCACCAAGGTTGATACTTCCAAACCACTGAGAACTAAAAATTGATGAAGCCGCGAAGTTACCCGCATATCGAGTTTCGTCAAACCAAGGAAGCTCGCGATCAAACCCACATTCATCACGGAGAAGCGACTCGAAAGTCCATACAAAGTATCTGTGCCAGAGTAGAAACTTTGCGTTACCATGAACATTCGGGGTCAATGTTTGGTGAAGGCCAACCAGATCATCGTAGCGACTTTGAGATACACTGAATTGACCCGAGGGAGGCTTGTTCATCAAGCACTTGATAGCGTCGATGTATGCTTGTCGGTCATCATCGGAGTAGTTATCCCATTCCGTGCGGACACGAACATTAGAGCAGGTCCCCTGTCTCTTTTCGAATCGTTCCAGCTCCTCATCCAGAGTCTGCGTATTGTTCGGCAGTGTCGTATTGTTGGGTATCACTAGCGCAGGCAATTTGTTCCTGGCGTCTTGGAGATCCTCGGGCTTGATGGTGGTGACTGAGGCATTCGCACCTGACAAAGCCTCGTCCAGCGTGAGTGGGCGCGCATATTTTGGAGTGTCGAAATGTGCAAGGGGGAGCGGTAGAAGGGCTGGGTTGGTTGCTCGCGTGGTCCAGGGGAGAGTGAAGGCATTGCAAGAGGCTGCAAGCGCAGCAGAGGCAAGTAGAAGGTGCATAGTGAACGAGTGGATGTAAAACGGATAATGTGAGCAAGGTGTACAAAGACCGAAGGAGCGAACAAGGGTCGGTTGGGAGCTGGAATCACGAACAAAGCATACGGAGCAGCAAGAAGCTTAATGAACAAGCTTCTGTGCCAAGACGCTCCACTGACATTATTGATCTGTCAACCCGAGTTCGTGATACGAGTTGAACCGGAGCTATCGGCACACAATATCAATGGCCATGGCTTGCCAGACTGCGCCGGCTTTGTTGTTCATTGTTTATTCCCGGGCCTACGACGGCCGAACGGAAGGAAGCTGAGGGGCTTTACGAGGGTCTTCTGGAGTGCTTTCATGAGGTCGCACTATTGATAATTATTTTTGTATGCAGATCTTTAGACTTTCCCCTTTCGAGTTCCCACAATGTCGGATGCCGGCACTTGAGCTGATGACCGAATGGATCCATTGATAATACGACCAACCAAAGGCTTGTCATCAGCGCTAGAAAGCTTAGCGAAGCTTAGCATTTCGCAGCTTGGCCCGGTGCGGCCGCTCGACCACAAACAGTTAGGTGTTGTTGGGCTGAGGGACGTCATTGTTCCAACCAATATCTGCCTAGGTAAGTACATCAAAATGGCGTGGTCGCGCCTCTCCGTAAAATGCGAGGTGGTAGCCATTTTGGTACACTTGGACAACATCACGCGACGCCCATGTTGATGGCTCAGCTACAGGTGACACACGGTCAGCGCCACAGCGCAGCCGCATACAAGGTTGCATTTCGTCCGGTACTCTGCAACAGTCGATTCATACGCGACCATGGAGCAGCTGAGCTTGGCCAAGCATCAGTCCAAAGTCCGAGAGAGGCACTGAAGTCTATATCAATTATACAAACAGCGGAATATTCCCGTCAGCACCGACATATGATATGTTGCTCATTCTCAGGGGCTCAATCCGCTGCTCCCAAGAGCACTTCCACCAGCTTCCCTCCTGCAATACCAACATTGGGTCGACCCAGCGCGCCTTCTCCAGGGCCTCCAGCACCCAAATATCACTAGAAACCATCTCCGAACAACACATCAGAACACTTTCTCCACTCTCAGGCTGCTGGCCGGCAAACCTCATCGTATTCATCTGATCTTGTCTGGCATCTACCCTCAGGGTCAGCCCCTTACAAATGCAGTTGTATACTTGATATTGTATCAAATTGTAGCGCGTATTTAGATGATCAAAACTGTGTTTTTGAAACAATATTCACTACGTGTTGTTAGAGTAATTGATAATTGAGTGCACGTGCAGGCAAGCTTCCCACATCACCACCCTGTCATCTGTCCTCCCATATGTTGCAGTAAATGCAATAAGTGAAGGTGTAACCACGCAGGGCAGTAAGTCAGGGGTAACCGCGCAAAGCAGTGAAATCGGTATATTCCGTTGTGTTGTTCTGTGATTGTCTCTCACCCGGCAGTCATCAGGGTCTGTTTACATGACGTATCTGTCGTGCAGCCAGAAAGTGCTGTTGGAACAGGCAAGAGCAATGCACCAGCACACGTGGCAGACATGACCTCTTCACTCCATAAACTGTCACACCATATCTATACAATCTTGAAGCCTCTGAGGCATAGTATCAACCCAAGTTTTTATGAACTTCTGTAACACCTTCTGTTACGATCAAAGGGCAACCCGCAACAACACTGAACAAACAGGACTACACAACAATACAAGAGGAGCCAAGGAACTGTAGTATTGTGTCACAAAGATGCTACGAGTAGGCCCTTTAGGACTCGCTAGGAGTCTAAATCAATTACTACATACGGTATCTAAGTAGGTACAAGACGTTGTGTACCAAACAGAACTCTACCAGCAATAGTCTATATACTTATGTGTGGGTTTGTTTGGTTACTGGTTAATAATCGGAACTGAGTTGGATAGGTATCGGGGTTGCAAGTCCTGGAGCAGGGCTTGCAGAATCCTAATACTCCCGCTTTGGAGGTTGCAGGCCTGCTCCGGAGGTGACTGGAGGTTGTACGTCCGCTTCGGAGGTGTGTAAGGACGCTGGGGATTTGGTGCGTACGGTCAGGGACAGTACGGAGCGGATCCGGATATTGTCAGGGGATCTGGAGAGGATACTGTGACAGTTTGAGATCCAATGACAAACTTAATTGACAAGGTTGAACACAAACCATAAGGGTTGTGTTCCTACATGCTATATACTTGAATGATTGTATGAAGTCCTACAGTAGCTTACTGTCTAATGAGATGTTGTCCCAAAGTCCCATAGGATACGTGAGACTGCATGGGAATCCCATGGCTTGCTTGCTTCTTGTGAGAGGGGGCCAGCTGGGGATACCAACTGCTCTCTGAGATGGAAGGATTGGTGGAAGGATGGTTCAGGCTTGTTGGAGATAAGGGTGTAGAAGAGACCAAGTGTGGGGATACCACAAGTGGTAAAAAGGATAAGTGATAAAGAAAGGATCAAGTGTGGGGATACCACATAGGATCAGTAAGGAGTGAGTTGAGGAGTGAAGGTTGAAGTATTGAATTGAGTTGCAAGCATGAGTGAGAACTATCTAGAGGTGGGAAGAAGGGGGTTCATATACCTAGATGGGTGGCAAGCTGACAAATGGGAGCTGACAAATGGGAGCTGACAAATGGGTGCTGACAAATGGGTGCTGAGACAAGTATAAAGACTGGTAGGGTTGTTGTTGGCTGCAAGCCATGTCAGGATGACACTTCTATCCCATAGGACGCTAGACTACTTGTATTGTCCTAGTGTACTTATGTGGCTGTGGAGTAGCTTGTACAACGGGTGTGGCTTCTCCAATGGCCGTTCTACCTACAGTCAATAACTGCTGTCCCCAGGCCCAATAACTCCTTCTCTTCTGTACCTGTTTGTAACACAGTCCTCCTTCTCAGGGTATCTCTCCTTCATTTCACTTGCCCACTCCTTCCTGTGAATAGCTGTAAAGTCATTATACCATGCCTTTTGGCAGGCAATACACTCGAAGTACTCCATTGTATCACCCATTGTACAAGTAACTGTCCTCTCTATAACCCCTTCAACACCAGCTTCCCAGGCAAGTTGACACCAAGTGAGCTTCCTTGCTTCAAATCTAGTAGTCTTTCTAATGATGCAATCCATCTCCTGAATGTGCCAGCTTGAGATCTTCTAAGGCCTGCCATGATACTCAATTGGCTCTCTTTTATTATCTACTTGCTTATGGTGACATATGTCCTCACTGCCCTCAGATATCATAGCCCATCCTTGTATATGGGAGACTTCAAAGTAGTGGAAGACATCCTCCTTGTGGTGAGGGATCCCATGTGCTTCCATGTACTCAATTGTCCCACAAATTTCAGATTTTTTGGGTATACCATGATTCACATGATTCTATGGGTCTGCCCTTTTGGAAATTAAGAAAAACGAGTAATATTTGGCTGTGTAGGGGGGGAATGTGGATGTGTGAAAGTTCGGTGCTTGGCTGATTTTTTGATGTGCGGGGAGTTGTTTCAGCCGCGTGGCAGGGAAGATACAACGATGGTTGAATCTGGGTCAACAAGATGTTGGAGAGGGTCCAGGCTCAGCCACCTCACCAATTCCCCTATGTCGGAGGAGAAGGATCCACCGATAGCCATCACGTGATAGAGTAGCGTTTATAGGATACATTGTGGAAGGGTTGAGATAATTGAGTTGATTGGTCTGTCTGTGAGCTATGGCTAGGATCGATCGGGACTATATAGTAGAGGGAATAGCAGTGAATGGATGGGAACTAAACTGAAATAACCGAATGAGCTGGACAATCAGTGCAGCGGACCGCTGGCAAACACTGCAACGGACCACTGACGAGCATATATCGAGCTTCTGCTCCCCTGCAATATGACATCATAGCCACCCAATCTTGACACCCTGCGAAGGGAAACCTTTAGAAGGGCAATCCTTCCATCCTGTAGGCTATATATACAGGTCGTCGAGAGAGCTAGGAATGATATCTCATCTGATCAACAAATGTTGGAAGGTATTTGCATGATCACATAGCCGACGAACAGAATTGCGACTGCTCTGGCATACTGCGTCGAGTCCATGTGTAAGGGCTTCACGATACCCGGCACCTTTACCGCTGTGATGTTGTTCTGCGCCTTGTGTCAGCGTTCTTCGACGAACACATATGGACAGACCTCCACGATCCAGATAGTTCAGCACGAAGATAAGTCAGACCATGGTCATAATGCGAACATCGAGCTTACGCTTCAGTTTCTTCTCGACGGCCACAAATTGTTCTTCTGACATGGCTTGCAAGGGACCGAGTCGATTGTGGGTGCACTAGTTTTTCCCATAGCTCGACTTTTCGTCCATGGTGTGGTTAATCTCGGTTGAAGTGCCCTTGATGAGTTACAATTCAAGTTTGTTATCACACAACTGTCAGTTAGAGGACGAGGTTGTGTGCTGAAGTCAGGCTCGAGATGGAGATGCTGCCTCAGAAGAGCCATGTATCAACCTGAGCGTTTGTTCCTCAGGTTTCCTGGCCTGCGGAGTATGTTCGCAAGTGTGGGGTACTGCGGGCCGTGGGGATGGGCACCTTGCCGGCGGGCAAAGGCAGACGCGATGGCGGTGTGAAAGCGGTCCGGAGCCGAAGTTCGCAATACTGCGACGGGAATGACCGAGAGGGTAGTGTGCTTAAGTGCAATGCCAAGATCCACAATGGTCCCCTGGCCACTGCTGAAAATACCTTGACTCTCCTTCCATACCCATTGCAAGAAAGACAGCAACTCCCAGTATCACTCCTGGAAGCAATTTGATCGGCATCAGCCATGGCACTTATCCACATTGGTAAGTTTGTGCAAAACTACTTGTTTGAGTATATCGTCTTACGCTGGCTCAGTCTTGTTCAAGTTTCGCCCTGAGACCAGTGACGAACACAAAGCGACGTTTGTCACTGAAGTGAAGAAATTGAAAAAATTTTCCTGTGTGAAAAACGGTGGTCTCATTGTTGGAGGGCCATCGGTCACTGACCTGATCAAGCGAAGCAAGGGGTTTCACTTCGCCTTGATCAGCCATCACGAGAACCTGGAAGCTTTAGCCGAATATCAAGCAAGCCCAGAACATCATCGGTAATTCCAATCTATTGCAGGCCGTCCAATCAGATGCTGACATTCCATGTAGGGTAACTTCAACGTACATGTTTCCCTACAAGACCTCTGTTTCTTCGACTTCAACGTCGACCCTGAAGACGAATATATGTGCAAGTTCCTTAAGAAGTCGTTCACTGGAGGAACAACAAATGCTATTGACGGCATTCAGACGCTGCCAGAGAGTGGTACTGAGTCAACCACATGCGCAAAGCTCTAATCTTTTATTGTATTATGCCAAAATAAATGGATTTGGAAATCGCAGCATATATGTCTGAACGTCATCTATGATGTACCTATTGTAATCACGATGCTCCAAGTTTCAGTCTAGAATATGATGTTATTGTTGAGGTGGTAAATTTCAAACTGTTGCCGCCGTTACACTGGTGATTCTTACATGGAAATTTCGAAAGATTTGTTGTTGGGTATCATAGAAGTGTGGTCGAATCTGCCATCCAGCCAAAGTCGTAAGAAGCCGAGAAGTCTCCAAGCTGTTCCAAAAAGTCGGGTGGTTCGAGCAAATCGCCGAATGTGAACGCATCTCCGCTTCCTAACCAGACTGTGTCGACGTCCTCCGTATTTGCTAAGCCGTATGTATTGCTGGCTGCACCTGGTGCCGGAGGTAGACCCGCGACTCCAGCTTCTTGTCCTGTCCTATGCGTACCACTTGGTCTCGAAGTGGTATTTGCTGCCGATGCGAATGGCAGACTTCCATTGCGCATGCGATCAAGCATTGATGAGCTCATCTCGTCAAACTTTGCCTTTGCATCCGTCGCGACAGACCAAGTTCGGCCGAGATGCGCTAGCAGATCCGAGCAATCTTTGAGTCCGCTTTCTATAGCATCTGTGTTGGACACATTCAGTGTACTGTAGTTACTAGCACCAGGAACCGCTGCACGATTGTTGATCTTGGGCAATACCCAAGCAGTGTAGATTATTGTTATTCCGCTGATGAAAACTGTGTGAGCCGTAAGCCAAGTGTCTGGTAGCTCTCCGAGTCGCAGCTGGTTTGAGTGAATCTTGATGACTTCAAGTGCCGACATGTGGCAAATGGCCAGAGCATCGGCAGTCGGGCTCCGGAAAGCGGGGCTTGGTCGGAACAAGAGCAGGATGCATTGATGATACTTCAGTTCAATGGCAGGCAAAGCACGCCGGGCGCGTCCAGACGACATCCTTCGAGTTGACAAGATATGTCTAGTCATGTCCAAAAGACTGTTGCAAGCCTCGTGAGCCTCTGCCTGCCAGTTACCAAGATTCGTAGGCCACGGAAATCTTGTAGGAAGCTGTACGACCCGATACAGCATGAGCTTAATCTCTGCCGTGATGCGGTCAAATCTGAAACTGAACCTTGACGCTGCATAGTCGGGGCCGGATGTGTTGTCGAGTCGCGCCTTCTTCGATGGTGATGGACCTGTGGTAGAGCCACTTGGGATTTGAACAGGTGCATAGGACTGAACGCTAAAAAAATCCAGATCGTTCAGAGAAGATGGAATGACAGTTGCTGGATAACTCGAGTATTGTGTACCAGTCTCACCCGGGAATTCAACATCAATAGCTTCGTCGCGTAATGTAAGTGGCCTTCCTAAAGTTGTAGAGAGAGTCCTTTCCACAGAGTAGGCAGACCAGAAGATGCTGCTTCTTATGTCATCCTCTTCTGTGGTGGTTTGTGACCTTTTCGATGTGGTCTGGGTATCTAGAGGTGGGCTGCTGTCAGCAGATAGATCTCCTGCGGTTGCGATATCGTAGCCTGTGACTTACCCACGGTGCGCCTTCGCTGCAGTCCTAGGTCTAAACAGCTTGCAATGATAGTTGCTTTCAAATACCAGGCATTCAATCCTTTGGGAAACCACAGACTAGCGAGAACGAGCAAAAGCATGATCTGAACTCCTTTCAGACTGTCATGAAGTTGGACCTGGCTGATTTCAGCCATAGCAGAAGCCAGGTAACCACCGCTCCGCAGATCAGTGTCAAGACCGTGCTCAAGGTTGCGAGCTCCCAAAGCAGCAACCAGGAACAGGACTGCAAGATCCAGGTCTCCGCGAGGTCGTTGGATTGGGGATTGGGTACACTTCTGTTCGATCATCTCATGGACGGAACTTTCCTTTAGGAACGGATAGAGGTGATCGAAGGTATCGAAGTAAGATTCGGCGAAACGGTACATTTGTGCTGCTTTAGGAAGCGGTACGCAAACCACATTATCGTTAGAGCCACTGTGCCTGTGCGCAGAATCTGGCGGAGTTGCTGCGGTTAAACCTTGAGTTTGTGGAGCTGCTGCATATATGAGCCTGGCAAAGCTGACACCGGAAGAAGGACCAAGATATTTAGGGTCGCTACTAGCATTGCCAAGTGAGAGCAGACCGACATCATGTGCTAACGGTTGTTCTGGTCCTATACGGCTGTCGGTCGTAGATCCAGTCGTTGTAGCTGTCTCCAGTCCAGTCTCTGACTGGCTGGTGGTGTGATTGTGCTCGACCGTTACGTGACGTGCGGTGCCGTTATTCGACTGTGAAACAACAGCTTGCTCAAACTGTTCACCTGAATGTGGTCGCTGCATGTTTCGGTGGCCCACGCTCTCACGTCTAGATGATGCCGCGTTGTTGCCAGGCTCTGGAGCTTGGAAAGAGAGAGTGGCGTCCCTTGTACGGGGTCCCAAAGCTTCGAGGACGGGTCCAGCATTATGTGACCTCTCTCCAGGAGTATGTGGCCTCTCTCTAGGGGTTTCCGTGTCCACATGTGGAGCATGCTCTCTTAATAAATCTTCTAAGAAGGCGACTCGTGACTGGAACTGGTCGGCTCGTCTGCAGCAAGATCAATACTTGTCGATCGCAGCGTGTCGAATCATACGAACACTTTATCGATTGCTCCATCATGGTCACAAGATACACCTGCTCGCTCGCAGTTGGAACAGATGGGTAGCTTGTTGTCGCATTTCGTCTTGCGTTGCCTGCATCGCAAACAAGCGGGGATCCGTCGACGATGTCGGGATGGCGGCTCGACTGCAGACTCTGACACCATGCATGCTCCGGTCTCCGCAGAGCGGGACAGTGTCAATTGCAAAGATAGTGATCAAGTCAAGGCCGAAAATTCGGCAGCGGTCAGCAGTCGGTGAAACCCCGTGGTTTTAAGCTCGCCTGAGCCGCGGCTTCCCCGCACTCAATTTTGGCTCTAGCGGCCACACGGCCACCAAGCATCGACAAGCTAATGGCACCAATTGGTGGACCGAAGGGTTCCGGAATCGCCATTCTTATGAACATCGTGTTTGGCGTGCTCGGAGGTGCTGCATTCGGTGGCGAAGTTGGAGACTAATACAAGGAGACACGGCTGCAGAACGTGGGACACACTTTCATTGCCATTAAGCCAGGCACGTTTGTTGATGCGACAACTCTCCGTGAGCGGATGGATACCCTGGTACAACGCGTTCACAATGCCATGTTTGCGGAGGGCTTCGATCGCGTTTTAATTCCCAGCGAGCCGGAGTATCTGCTGGGTGTGAAACGTCGAAAGGAGGGTCTACCATTTGCCGATGCGGAGCGGAAGTTATTTGAGCAGCTGCAAGCAGAGTTTGGTGTGAAGCCATTGAGCTTGAGTGAAACACCACTGAGCCTCATAAATGGGCACTAGATACGGAAAATACTCAAGCATTGTTCAACTTCAAAAAAAAATTATGTGAAGTCGACAAGCCAGGTCGAGTTGTGGCTGTTCCTGGAATTCTCCAATGGGGAACACACGCCTTACATGAAGAATCAATGAGCTCGAAGGATGCGGGCCATGCGCCTTGCTCTGGCATTCTGATTACAAGTGGCACGATCTGCATTCCGTTGTTCGGCTAAACCTTTCTCTCGGCAAAAAGAAGCCGGATATGAGCTTTAGCTAGTGGGAGGCATACAGTGCTTATCTCCAGTTTGTCTGCAACCTAACAAGATCTCTAAGGACTAAAGAGAGTTTGTCATAGCTAGCATTTTCTGCAACAGGCTTTGATGATCAGATAAAAAGAACCTCTAGATAATGTCATAACGTCCTCTGAACTCTTTGAAAACATCCTCAACACTTCTCCCTGCTTTGATGTCCTAAGTACACTTCTCATCCACTATCACAATTGATTCGACAACACCAGGCACATTTTCTGCCAAGTCTTTTGGTAAACACACCACCCCGTCTATACGGCAATCACCTGGCTTGATTCAACCCCCATAAGCGTCCGAATTCAACATCTTTGGGGGTGAAATCGATCTGGATATATGAGCAACCATGAAAAGCATGAGTTTGTTTGAAGTCGTCCATACATAGTTGCCCTTCGGCTTCGTCGCACTTTGGCAAGAATTTGACCGTGTATGCTAGGCCTACGATTTTGGTGTCTCCGCTTTGGTAGTTAGGAGAGTACATGGTGAGACCGTCAAGATGACCACCCTACGGTTGACCAAGATTGACGAGACCGTCGGCAATCTGTCGCAACAACGTCAATTGTGACGGTTTGTGGAGTATGGAGGTCACGTGTGCCACGCGTGTTAGTGCGATGCTCCTGCGCGTTCTAAAAAGCACCTTCACCCTTAGCTGCACAGCAGATACGTCATGAACACAGACCCTGCTGATGGCCTGGTGGGGGGCAATCACACAACAAAACAAGAACACAATATACTGTTTTTACTACTTCGCACAGGTCCACCCTGACTTACTGCCCTGTGCGGTCACACCTTCATTTATTGCGTCTACTGCAGCATCAGTAACTCGATCGAACTCCGCAAGGACCAATGTCTTACATCGGATGATGAGCACTCCTTCAACCTTTGTGTAATTGTCGAAGATGAAACATTATAAGTGTAGCACTTCTGGAATAATCAGAGGCTTATCGCGGCGTGCATGACTACAAAGTTGCAAGCATGTGTTGTTATATTAGGCTACCGTAACTGGAAGGAGTCAGTGTCGGGGACTGACCGACGGGCATTGCCGGGCTACGCTCACCAATCACGGAGCTCCACAAAACCATCTAGATGCAGGCCGCGCTTCCTAGATGTATCCGTGAACAGCTTCCTGCTGCCTTCCCTGAGCTGCGAAGCACGTCCATCGCTCTCTCTATTGACTTTGCGTAAACCGCAACTGCCCTCTCTTTCAATTTCGTGAGCTCATTCCGTGACCGATTCTCGCCCACAATGCCGCACGCCAGTGCCTTGTGAAACAGCTCATCAGTTACCGGATGAGTGGCGTGAAGCACGAGCGGGATGTCGTCGACATCTGTATCTCCTATACAATGATCGAGGTGCACAACGATCGGGACACTGGCAGCATGTATCCGAGCAATCGCATACCGTACAAAATCAGGCCCCTGAAAGTGGCGTGTCCACGCGAAGAGTTGTATGATAGTTGGAGACTTCCTGCCTTCTGCTACGCGGACAATAGCGAGTATGCCATCGTCATTGTAGCTGGGATGCGCTAGCCTATCGCGTAGCTGTTGCTTTGTATGCATTCATGATACTTGCCAATTAAACGCACCCACGGCACAGCCATTCTTCTACGCCTCATGCAGAATCTACCATGTCAAGTTATTCTACGGATACCCATTATGATTAGTCTCCATGGTCATGTTCTGTATGCTGATGGCTAGCAAGCGGCCCTTTCGTAGTGACGGTTGCTGACGATAGGACATGGGTGGTACATTAGCCGTCCGTGGGAGATGATTTGGAGATTGAAGTGCCTATGGCAGCAACGTACGTCCTCCACGATATGCAGTACCCGGCCGGAACATGCTAAGTCATGCCCAGAGATCTATGAATGAATACCGTACCTAACATAAGCTCGGGCCTGCAGATTTGTTTGAGGCTTACCTGAAAGGAGCGAATGGGTTCTGCTATCGGTTTAGCATATCGAGCTGAGCACCCGGCAGATCAAAACAAGATCTCACGAGGCCTGCATGATTCCAAAGCTTATGTGGGCCTAAAGGTTCAGCGGAACAAGGCATTGAGAATGCGTTGTCAAGCTGTCAATGGAGTTGGAAAGCTTATGGAGATGAAGCTGATTATGCGCCCGGGTGTTGGATTGAGCCGGCTTACTGATAATCTTTCAGAGATATCTCTTGGCAAAAACGCGGAGATGTCTGAGTCAATCAGTCCAGATACACTTCCCGTGTGCCAAGATGCTGGCTCGATGCACGATGTTGAGGTGAAGTGACGGTTTCAGGCGTCCTTCCTGATGCCGGGTGATCGCCCGCCAACCGTCCCGCAGCTGCTTCCCGATCACTGCGGCTGAGCGAATAATGCCCAATATGCCTGCAGCCACGTTGTCTCTGATCCGACAGACAAAGTCGAGGTCGGATCCATCATTACGGTTCTACCCGCCATGACCTCAACCATCTGGAAACTTCCCCAGCCGCTAAGTACCTAGGCCCGGTTTAGGCCTCGAGGAATGAATTGTTGTCCGTGGGGGCGATTATGCATCATCCGAACATCATTGAGGTTTTACTCAGAAGGTAAATCGAGCAATACTATATGCACTCTGGCCTAGCCCTCACACCATAACAAATTTCTGGCAATTGCGAATCATGAGATCCACCCAGAATGCTTCTTCACCATTGTCGCTCTTGAACCAGACATCCCACATCAATTCTTCCGCCTGCTCCACGCTCCTGTATGGAAGGATGCTACGCACCGCACTCATTCGAGTACATACTAACGCGCGGGCCGTTAATATGATCTGAGTCTCCGTATACACCTCATCTTCCACCGTCGTTGCGCGCAACTCAGACCCGTCAGCAGTTGATGAGAAGAGGTTGCGTTCCGATTCTGAAAACATGCCGATAGATTCAAGCAGGGACAGTGTTTTACTCGGCTCTGACAGCAGCTCGCTTTCTCGATCTACGACTGAGGTGGGGGGCGAACACAACTGGTTCGGCAATCTGAGCTCACCAGCGATGATCACCAACAAGAGCTGCTCGACGCTTCTTGTCCTGGACGTGACACCGTTTTTTTCAATCACATTCAGTGCTTGAAGTGCAGACGTGGACATGTACCGCTCCGCTGCCATCTGCTCCAGAACACCATCAAGTGCCAGCTTATTAAACAATAGGTCCGGAAAACATCGATACAGCAGCAAAAGAGCACAGAGCCGGTATGCTTCAGCGATATTGCACAAGTCGGCCGCCGGAGTGTCCGCATCGTTGGTTATGTCTACATCTTCCCAATCCGGTGTTTGTAAGGACAGCAGTACTTGCTCAAGCTGCTGCGACTCGCGGAGCATACACTCTTGTGCCTTCATAGATGTGCTGCTGAGGAACGAGCAGTCGAGGGCAAGCTTCCTTTGTGTGTAGACCAGGGCGCCGACTTGACCCATGAGGTGATGTGAGTGCGGCGAGACACCTGTCAACGGATGGAGGCTGATCCCCCTGCTCTGGAAGATGCAGTTTAAAGATGTTGACTCCGGTGGATCTGGCAGTGCTTCTTTTGTCCTGTCCGTCACAAAAGCGAGGCCGGACCACCAGTACATTAGCGCCTCTCCATAGAATCTTCGCTTGTGACGTGACATGCTTGCGATGGTTCGACCGCACAATGACACAGCCTGACGGTAGTATTGTACGCCCGGGTTGTTTGTACCATCCCAGGAGGCTGATAAACCAAGCATCATGGTGGCGAGCAGAATTTCTTCTGATGCCTTGCAACTCGCTTCCTGAACCCCGACTCGCTGCAGGTGGAACAAGGTGTCCGTCTTTGCGGTTTGTAGTACGTGCCGCGCATCATCGGCGACGATGGTCTTGTTCAGATACTCGGCAGTCAAATACTTCAATAGCGCGTGATAAAGCGCCGAGCAGCGCACTTGAGCGATTGTCACATTGCGCATTGGGTTGTTGATTGTGTCGCAGATGAAGAGATGGCGGCAGATTGTTTGTCCAAAGTAGTGCAATTCTGCGGCTGGACTGTAGAGAAGGAGATCAGTGATCGGTGAAGGCTCCCAAAAGTCTAAGCACACTTGATGAGGTGACGTGTGACACGTCTGCAAGCTGTTGTCATCGTTCGCTAGCGCCAAAGGCGGATCACCCAGGTCGTTGATCTGTTCCGGAGAGTCCTTCAGCTCTAGCGGAGTATGATTCGCCTCTTCTCTCTGATGGTGGTAGATGCAGGGATTATAGCGAGACACAGATTGTTCACTGGACTCCAAGACTGGTGGCGCCGATGTCATATCCGTAGGCCAGGCGGTCGATCGTTCTGTTGTAGGCTTGCTGGTCCATTCCTGACCGGCGCGTTTTGTCGACGTTGTTGAACTCAGAGATCCATCTCCTGCAAACAATTCGCTAAAACAAGTTGTTCTCCCTCGATCGCATCCTTGTCCAAACTTTTCATGTCGGCTTGACCAGGTGAAGGTTTGGGCATATCCAGGGCATTGCACTTTTCGTTTGGTGCATTGTTGGCAGGCGGGGACTGTCTCATCGCATTTGATCTGGTCAACAGCTTGGTCAGGAACGAAAATTCTTGGAAAGAGCGACAAAGTAGTGTTTCCAGTCTCAACGGTATGAAACTCACATGTCGAGCCTTACAGGCTTTGCACCCTGAACGCGATTTGACGCGACGCTTGCCCCCAGTCTGCTTGATTATCTTCGTGCGCATAACGGCGATGCAAGCATACTGGCTCCAGCGCGCTTGAGACTCGCATGGTAGGACAAAAACATAAGCTTGAATGATGAAATGCAGGAAAGCATGGGAGAAAGCAGGAACGCAGATATGCATAACCCCACGTTTCGACTAGATAACAAACGCGCTAAGCGGGCTGTTCTTCCCCACCTCTTCTATCTCAGCGCCACCACCATCACTACTTCATCAAAGCTTCGAAGGCATTCGCGCGGAACACTTCCACGCAATCCCATAATCATCAGTGGTGAACTTGATCGTGCTACCCCTGTGCACGACGAAGGTATCGCCAGCACGCATTGTCTTCTGCTGACCTGTCTCGTCCTCTAGCGTCATGGTGCCTGCACATCGAGTCACAATCCTTTTTTCAACCTCTGCCAATTGAACAAACCTTCAATAATGATGCCGACCTCATCATATTCATACTGAGGCGGTATGGCCACCGGACCTTTCTCAAGTCGAAACCACGAACCTGTGATAGGGTTCGCATCGTCTTTGCTTCCTACAAGATCGGCTGGGACAATTCAGTATCTACGCCAACAACGCAGCAAAATGTGAAGACTGGACACCTACTGAAGTACACATTTGGACCGGCTTCAGCGAGAAGCTGGATCTCGAACTTTTCGGCGCTGCTACGATGTTTGAAGACCATGTTGAAGTTTCAGAGATAACAAGCTGGATGCCCGGAATTTAATGGGTACCTTCTGCTTCTGTTATGTGGACCTCGGGATCTATTGGCATACTCCGTGACGCTCGAAGGGGGCGGGAGCGATGGAACCATTCCGTGTTGCCCGATCTGGCGAAGAAGTGCGCTGCAGCCAATCAGCTGTTTGCGCGACTTTGACGGTTGCGCTTCATGCTCAAACACCGCCTGCACTATCTCGGCTAATATAAACCCTAGAAACGTTGATGAAAGATCTCTCACTTTTGTAACCTCGAACACGTCTTGTCTGTCCACGTTCGTTTTTATTGCCAGCCTTCACCTCCGCAACATCGTCCTACCTAGGTAGAGCTCTTTACCAACCACGAAGAATGAAGTCAGCCATGGCCAGTCGCATACCAAAATCCGGCGAAGGTTACCTTTGGAGTCCTGTTGGAGCAGTCGAAGGACTTGAGACTAAAGCTGCAATCGCCAGTCCCCAAACATGTCACGATTCTTACGACATTATCGTTATCGGCACTGGATTCGCCGGCCTCGTCGCAGCTCGAGATATCTCACAGCACAGCAACGCCAAGGTATTGCTAGTGGAGGCACGAGATCGCATTGGCGGCCGAACATGGACGGCCAGAGTAGCAGGGGAAGACATCGAGATGGGCGGCACCTGGGTGCACTGGAACCAGCCCCATGTGTACAATGAGCTACATCGGTACGGGTTACATTCGAAGCTCAAGACATCAGCAGGCACTCTGCGTCCAGAGAAACAGTATTACAAAGCCGCCGGTATGGTGCTACAGGAAGTGTCACCGATCGAAGTCAATGAGATGTCTGAGATGGTCGCTGCCAGGATGTTTCAGATTGACGGCCACGATAGCAGGACTTTGATGCCATATCCGCACGACCCACTCCGCGAACCAACGCCCTGGAAGCAGTACGACCATCTCAGCATACGGCAGCGACTTGACCAGCTGCACGACATCCCGCAAGCCGACAGAAATACCCTCGAGAGCCTAATGAGCTCTTTCGGCAGCGCGCCGGGCTCGAAGATAGGGTTTCTCGAAGCTCTTCGATGGTACGCCCTTGGAGGGCACACCATGGCGGGGCTGTTTGAGCTTGCAGGTATCTTTAAACTTGGAGGAGGTGGCATGACGGCTCTTGCGCTGGCGATCTTGAGCGATTATGAGGGCGAGGTGGTGTTGAACACCCCTGTCAAGGAGATCGACCAGGACTCTGGGGGATTCACGGTCTCAACAAGGTCGGGACAAAACATTAGGGCTAAATCGGTGATATCGACGATACCGCTGTATGTATGTCACAGCATGAGCTCGACTCTGAAAGCTGACGAATGCCCACAGAAACTGCCTCAGTGACATTGTCTTCAACCCGCCACTGAGTCCGCTGCGCCAGCAAGCCATCCGTGACGGACACATCAACATGGGTGCGAAGATCCACTTCAAACTCGCAAGCATTCAGCCTGGCTGGTTCGCATTCTGCGAAAGCACACCCACGTCGCCATACTGCTTTGCGTTCTCTGACCACAACGGCACCAAAACTAGCGGAACAGACGGAACCTGGTGTATTGGATTCGGCTATGGTGGACACCTTACTGATAAGACCGATTCCAAACATATCATAGCTGAGGTCAAGAAGAACCTCAACCCTGACGCGGATGTGCAACTATATGCGACTCATGACTGGGCTAATGACCCATACGCGAAAGGGGCCTGGAGCTGCTGGGGCCCTGGAGCTATGTCGCAGTACCTTGCAGAGTTGCAGAAGCCTGAAGGTAGACTGATCTTTGCGAGTGCTGACTGGGCTGATGGTTGGAGGGGTTTCGTGGACGGGGCGCTTGAACGAGGGAAGCTGGCTGCACGTAACGCGTTGGAGATTGTTCAGCAGAAAAGTTGTGCGAAACTGTAAGACAAACCACACTGGCGGTCCATATTACATAGCAATACAATGCAAAGCTCCCGTTTCTGCGCTGTGTGGGGCTTTATAACATGCCGCTGCATTCTCTGGAAGTATTGGGCATGCTATCTATGCACTGGGTCGAGCTTACAAGGAGCTACGATGCCCGAAAAGGCTCACGAAATGACCGTGTTGAGCTTCACGTCTCAGACTAGTGAAATTTTCTTGAAGGAACAGTCCTCGATGTACGATTGATTGTTCAGCCCTTGCTTTGGCATCACTCTGCGAGCAGGAATGGGCTACCAAAGTGGTTTAGGGCGAAGAACATCGGCTGCGTCACTTCCTGTGGCAACGCGCAACCCGAGCGGAAATATTACCGATGATACGGGTCCTTGCTATCGAGCGTACATTCGCTCCCGACTGAGCCTAGCGTTGGCCTGAAGCCTACCGAGGCCTGGAAGTCCTGCGCGGAACCTGCCACCTCGGGTGACAAAAAAGCCCGCACACCAAAATGAGCAGCTTTTCTGGCACCACCCACACAGCTGCAGCCACAACACTTGACAGTATTAGTAAATTATATAGAATTGTAGAGCTTGTTTGTTTGACAAATAGTATATTTTTGAATCAAAATTTACTATATGGTTGCTGAGATTTTAGACTTTGAAGTTGTAGCTGTCTGCACCTCTCTGCACACCTGCTTCACCATCCTGTAGTTATTTGACCTCTGTTCTGAATGCAATCCCAGAGACGATCAGGCATGCTATGTATCCAAGTATTTATGAAGTCTTGAGAGACTCCTTCCCATCCTTCCTTTGCCAGATCTATAGTATCTTGTTCATCCCAGTAGGGGTACTGTTGAAGTTGTACTTTAAGCAAAGCTTGTAAGTACTATTTGATTGGTTCTCAAGGATGAGTTCTGGTTTTGGAACAGTAATGGTAAGTCGCCTGGGTGAAACACCTAACAATGGGTTAGGGTGCAATGAGTAGTATAGAGTAGACTATCTGGCTCAAGTGCAGGTGAAATTCCAATAACAAAGTTGATTGACAAGGTTGAACACAAACCATAAGGGTTGTGTTCCTACATGCTATATACTTGAATGATTGTACAAAGTCCTACAGTATCTTACTGTCTTATGAGACGTTGTCCCAAAGTCCCGTGGGATACATGAGACTGCGTGGGAATCCCATGGCTGGCTTGCTTCTGTCCCATAGGACGCTAGACTACTTGTATTGTCCTAGTGTACTTACTTGGCCATGGGGTAGCTTGTACAACGGGTGCGGCTTCTCCAATGGCCGTTCTCCCTACGTTCAATAACTGCTGTCCCCAGGCCCAATAATTCCTTCTCTTCTGTATGTGTTTGTAACACAGTCCTTCTGCTCTTGTTGAATGGAAGCTTTGGTGTTCCTGCACAGGCCACCCACTGATAGTATCAATCAGCTACCAACCACAACAACGAAAACAGCTCTTCACTCTGACTCTGACATAGACTCAGAAGACCTGGACCACAGCAACAAGGTGTTCAGAGGCCCTCCTACTGTGAGGTCACTGTAGGCAGGCAATTGGACACAGGATGGATTGGGGCCATCTGGGGCCAAATAGGATGAAATTAGATGAATCCTTGATGGCTGAGCCTCAAGGTTTGTGAGGAATATATACAGGTGGGCCGTGAGCCTCTGGTCCAGCCCTGGAGTACATCTGAGGGCTGGCCAATACAAGTAAGGAGGAAATACTTGTGACACCTACACAGCTCCGGAGGATTGTACAGTCTATCTAGACTGCCTCTTGTTACAATCAAAGGTCAACCTGCAACAACACTGAACAAACAGGACTACGCAACAATCGAGAGGAGCCAAGGAACTGTAGTATTGATTGACCCTGGCAGTGAGGCTGCGTCAGCGATACTCGGTATGTGTAAGGGACACAACCAGAAGCAGAGGTGAACCCTCTTGCACCAAAGGGTCTCCACTAGGAGACTGAAGGGTGTCCAAAGAGACCCCATTAAGCAAGGACACCTATTCTCAGAATCTGTTGGTAGAATGGAATGACAGATAGAAATCTTGATTATTGCATTAGTTGCTTGTCTCTATTGCCCTTTCATTACAGTATGATCATCAATCTCAGTATACTCAGTACAAGCAGTATACTTGGCGCAAGCAGTATACTCAGAACGCTCAGTATACTCAGTACCAAGCAATCTGAGCCATCCTCCTGCTTGAGTATAACGTACCTCACGGGTGAGTTGGCCACTTTTGCCAAGACCCTACCAAAACACCCTTACTCCACCAATGCCTACCCAACAAGACCACTCAGATGCATCAAAGGAGAGTCAGGTACAGCTTGCACTCCAAGCTGTCAAATAAGACACAAAAATGTCCCAACAACGCGCTGCAGCCCACTATGTTGTCTCTCAAACTACACTGGGTGATTGATGCGCTGGACAACCTTTGCAAGTGGATTCTACACCTAAACCATGGAATCTGGACAATAATGAGGAGTAGGTAGTTGTTGAGCACATACTTGGGCTTGTTGCGCAAGGATTTCCCCCAAGGCTTGCAGCTGTGGTTGATATGGCCAATTCTTTGCGTGTGGAGCGCAATCTGGGCCAGGTTGGCAGAAACTGGGCCAGTACATTTGTTAAGCACCAACCAGAGCTTAAAGTGAAGTTCAATCGCAAGTACGACTACAAGAGAGCCCTCTGTGAGGATCCTGAGGTTACTCAGGGCTGGTTTTGCCTTGTAGCCAATATCAAAGCCAAGTATGGTATCCTGGATGATGACACATACAAATTTGATGAGGCTGGCTTCATGATGTGTGTTATATCTACAGGAGCCGTTTGTGAGAGGGGGCCAGCTGGGGATACCAACTGCTCTCTGAGATGGAAGGATTGGTGGAAGGATGATTCAGGCTTGTTGGAGATAAGGGTGTAGAAGAGATCAAGTGTGGGGATACCACAAAGGATCAGTGAGGAGTGAGTTGAGGAATCTGTACTACTCATTGCAACTAGTTGTCATGGTCTTTGACTAGATGTCTACCCCTGATCGCTCCAAGCATTGCTTAAGTGATCAACCCCTTGTTCCTTCACGCTACACTTATCCCTGAGAACTAACCCAACTAGTGCCTATGAGCTTTGCTTGAGACACAACCTCAACACTCCCATTATTGACAAAAGTAACGACAATAACTTGAACATTCGAAAAGCTTGGGGAAAACATGATACATCTAATAAGATATGTATATTGATAGAAGTCAGCCCACAGCGAAGCAAGAACTTGTTTCTCCACCGTGGCACTATGCAGTGCAGGCAAGCACGCTTCGCGGTACCTGCATTCACCTCCAACCATCTGGTAGCGCCTAAATGCCCGACTAATGGGCCTTCCTCTTTGGCAGCCTCACATGGCTGACCACAACACAAATGAACATTGCCAGACAAATTGTTGGGATCATCCATGCACTGCCCAAGTATGCGTACATCTCCTTCTCACTATATCGAATTGCCGAGATACAACAAAGGGCGACACCAATCACCGCGCAGATCGATGATCGAACGAACGTTGACATGCCACGTTGATGCTGGGGGAGGGACAGGAAGCCAAGCGTTGTGATGAGAATCAGGGCTAAGCCAGCCTGGATATCATTAGCAAAGCACGTGATAAAAGGCCGGACCTAAAGGAGAGATTTACTGTAATGAATGTGTAGCTCATGACGAGGTCAAAGATGTCGTAGTACTGGTTCAGTATCATGCTGATATCCGGCTTGGTTTTCTCGCCGCCTGTGCTCTTGTTCTTGCTCTTTGCGACTGTGACACTAAAGCTGTCAAACAAAGTCTTCAAAGTCGATGAGGTCATGCTGTTCCATCCATCCAAGAACTGGTCATACGCTGTGTCGTTGTTTGAATTGGCGAAGAAGTTGTCAATCCCGTCGCGTACGTCTAGCGTGGCCTGGTAAACAGCTGCTACCTCTTTGGATGCGTCGACACCCTTTGGGACGTAGTTATAGACATGGCCATAGCAGGTCGCGTTCGCAAAGTATGCGAAGATTTCGCCGGTGGTGTAGTTTCCTGTAAGATCACTGACCCAGTCTGCAAACGTTGTTCCCTCTGGCATGACTTCTGTTCCGTTGGCCACGCTGAGCAGCCAGTCTTGAGCCGGGACCAACATGCCCTCCCATCCGTTCATTGCGTCGACTGCTTGGCGCCAAATGATAAGCAGTGACACACCTTGGAGGACGAGTACAAGGACGGTGTGGAGTGGGAAGTGCAGGAATGACCAGATCTGCTGCTTGATACTGCCGAAGTGCTCTTCCTGTATGCGGTCGAAGTAGAGTTGATAGAGCCAGTAGATGATGAGAATACCAGCGATAATCTGGCCTACGACCGATGCCGTCCACAAGAACTCGTTTTTGACGATTTTTGAGATGGACTTGCAGATGACAATGATGCCTTCTCCGAGAATGATCAAAGATAAAAGAGACATGCGCTGCACCATGTGTGTCCCCTTGAACGAGATGATTGTCCAGTAGCACGACACCGCAACCGTGAGTATCGTTTCCGAGATGGCGATGATGTACCATGCAATGTAAACGTTGGAGGCTTGGCTAATGATATAACCGTCGGCGTCCAATTTGACCTTGGGAAAAGCTGGCGTGAGCGCACCGTACAGTATCGCAGCAGCCAAAGTCGAAGCCATGACTAGTGCGATAGGAAGGACAGTCTTCCTGTACTTCTTTGTGTAGAACAGCGTGATGCCATACTGGGCGAACAAGGTCAAACGCGATACCATCAGTATCAATCCAAAAGCCTTGTAGATCTTGTAGTCGTAAATCTGTTGGCCAGGCTTCCACTGAGGACCGATAACAGCGAAGCCAACCATGACGCCAAAGTGTAGTGCTTTTGCAGTGCGTTCGAACACAGAGTCCGCGCTGAAGCGGACATCATAGAGCGACACTTGATACCAAGTGAGCCACAGAAGACTGAAGAAGCCGATGTACGCAGTCAGGGAGTGCCGATCGTTAATCTCAAGCATGGACGTGAAGGTGGTCAGGTTCGCCACAAAGAACAGGTCGTAGAATAGTTCCGCAGTCGTAGCTTCTGCATGACGATGAAATGCTGGGTTGTCATGTAGAGCGCAGTCCATGTTCTCAAAGTTTGGTCGGGAAGCATCGACGGTGTGTGCATGTGCTGTGGACTTGTGCTGTTGCTCCAGATCGGTGTCAGAGTTGCTTGCATTGGTATGATGATGATTGGCGTGTGAGGGCTCCTGGAGAGGTGTGGCGAAGAAACTCAGAGGGTTATTCTCCTCATGGTGGTGTGCTTCGTGACCCATCTTGACGATGCAGGTTACGAAAGGTAGTTGGAGAAGTGAACAGGGAGCAAGAATTGCAAAGAGTGACTCTAAGCTAAAAGTAGGGCAGGTTAATGGGACTCCTTCAATGCGAGGCTTTCACCTTATATCACGGGTCGTCAATAGAGGACTGGCTTATGGGGCCGGTGTGAGCTTCAACTGCGAAGAATGCAGCCACAACGCCAGTCAAAATATGCAGGTATGTCGAAATGCCGACACTGCCATCGTCCACACGTTGTACAGGTGCATCGAATGGTGCCAGGACATCTGTAGGGAAATGACTCTAAGCCATGCGTGAAAGCCGGTCCACTCATAGGCATGATCACAACTGTGGTGCAGGGCTAAACCTAGCCCCCAAGGCCTTGGAGTTCTAGCTTAGTATCAAAGAGAAATGCATCAATGACCCGATCTCTCATCAACACCAGATGTACGTTTCACCAAGACGCCTCCAGACTTTGGGCAGACGGCACCTAGCTTGCCAAGCCCCACGCAAGGCCTGAAATAGAAGCTTTCCTGGGGTAATGCGTGGTTGGAAAAGGGGATTTGGCAGTCAGCTGTGTAAGCTTTTGATGATCTGACCTGCAGTGGCTTGACAACGAGATGTGAGGCTGAAGTTAGCCCCCAACCCGGCGAATAAGATTGGAGCTTAGCTGTGTAAGCTTGGCAGCTGAATCTCGAGCTGTGCTGCCTAGACTCGTGCCGCAGAAGGGCAGACAAGGTGCTATCTCGGTCGTAAGCATTAGTCTCAAAATACCCCGATAACAACGTTTCGTGGTCGTAATCCTCCCGCGCGGGAGGCCTTGTCCGCACATTGATTTAGTGCCTTTAACTATGGAGTCAATAACGATGATCTCGGATACTGCACCACTCCTGCAATCAAAATCTGGGTAGATGTTCTGTTATCGTGCTATTTTGCGATGCTTTTTTGTCCATGCCGTGTTGTTGGTGGGACAGCCACGTGTTGGACGCCTCGTTCAGCGTGCAGGTGAATCTTAAATCAATTGGAGGTTGAGGATGTCTGTATTGATAGCTAGAATAGCTCGAGCACTCGGTATCGTGGTGAATTGTTGGCTATTCAACAGTCTTTCGTTGCTGCGACGCCTCGCTCCTGCAGGTGTGTCGTCGAGCTGGGGCCTATCCTGTGCACCACAGGACGGAGGCGTTGCATAGGCCGGTGTTACCTGGTATCTTCATCGTTGATCTGCATCTGTATCCGCATTGCCTCCTGCTCCCAGAAGTCGGCAAGCTGCTCGGCTCCTCGTCTCCCACCAAATTGCACGTCGCCATTCGGCATGTCGCCCTCGGCCCCGTCCATCAGTCGCTGGAAACATCCCTTGTTCTTTGGGTCATTGAAGTGTTGGTATGGACGGCCTGGATCCAGCCAGGCGCCGCACAGGTAGCAGAAGTGTGTTTTGCATTGTGCACATGTCATGTGGTTGCCTGAAGCAAGGTCAGCTCATTCGGATATGTTAAGAGTGAGGAGATTGGCCTACAGCCGAATGACTTCTGACAAGGAACCGAGCAGTATGCGCACGGCGAAGTGTTCTTCATGATGAAGTTCAGGGATGCCTGATCCTCTTCGGTGAGCTGATTGGCGTCGCGGGGTTCGCAGCGCACGAAGTCGCCATGCCACGACGAGAGGCAGACGACACAGAAGGCGAGAGTGCAGTCTTCACAGACAGCTAGGCGATCCATACCCTTGACCCCGACTGCGCGCTTCTCTGGCCCTGTTGGAGCATCCGACTGTGCTGGGCTATCCTCTTCTGCTTCAGAGTCCGACTCGTCAATCTGGCTCACGTCCTTGATCTTGGGATACTTATCTGAGCGCATCGCGCCTTGACACCATTGTCGCGGGCAAAACATGATGTTGGGGTCCGATTCCATCTTCTTCTTTCGTTTGATGTTGACGTATCGCTCCACTTGCTCACGGCGCAACGGTATTTGCAACAGCTCTTTCGGTGATATCAACCGCTCCTTCTTCCTTCCGCCACCGCATTCTGTCGACATGCACTTCACGTTGTTGACAGCACCCTCAATGATGCAGTTGTTGTAGTAGTCTTGTAAGCAGGCAACACAGAAGACGTGGCTGCAGCGCTCCATTCGGTAGCACGCCGAGCCCTTCTTCGGTTCTAGGCAGACCTCGCAGTCGAACGTCTCCTTGTCGAACAGCTCGCGCTTCATCCGCTTGCTGTAGTCTTGCAGCTCCTTCCGCATCGAGGCAGATAGCGTGAGCTCTTCGATACCGAAGCATGTCTCAGCCTGCTCCTGCAACGAGCTAATATAGGCGAACAGTACCATGCCACCTCCATATTCGTCCCATAGCGACTTGGCCTCATCTGCGAGCTTCTGTGCGGCGCTAGCTGGCAGCCATGGCGGGGTAGTTGTTATGTTGATGTGTGGCGGTCCATCGTTGGGGTACTCGGCGGGCAGATCGATCTCGACATGCAGTGAGGGAAGGTAGCCCAGGCGTTGGACATCCTGTTCGGGCGTAAACGTGACGGGGAGCGGCTTCGTAGGCGCCACCAGCAGGTCGAGGGTCGCGGTGTACGGATTACTGGAATCGTTCACCAGCTCAGGATAGATAGACTGCAACGTGTCGAACTCTTCCGTGCGTTCGTCTGAACACTCGTCCATAGCGATGTGTGGTTTACGTAGATGTGTAGTATGCGGCGCGTGGCGTTCAATAAGTTGTATGGCGGTTTAGGGCGCCCGCGACGGAGAATGACGGAGATAACCAAGGGCGCTGACGGTGCAGAGTGGCGACTATCGATAGCGAGAAAAGGCGAATGCGCCCTTGAAGAGTCCCATTGCTCGTGACTCCAACTTTTCTGCAGGCCCGTTATTCATGGCGGCGAGGTCTCGATGTTGATGGGCTAGCCGTTGCTGACAAGGCCGTGGGTGCTCCCGCTGCGGCGGAAGATGCCAAGGACGCGGACACGCAGCCGAATTCGCCATCATTGTTCATCGTCACTGTGTTCTTCGAGACAACAACCTCACTTTTGCTCCTTGCATCTGCCTGCAAGATGGAGAATCCTCCGCTTGCGTCGTTGTCATTGACGCATGTCCACTATGTTCGTACCCCACTGCTGCCCGCCGTCTATGCTGCTGACCCTGGAAGAACCCCGCGGACCGCATCTCTTACCTCTGTGCCTGGCTGGCTCTTGTGCCGCAGGGGCTATGTGTAGTGTATGCAACGCTGATATGGTCAAACCGCGAGATTGAGATTGGCCTTATGTTCGCCGGCCAGATGGCCTGTGAGGCCCTCAATTGGGTGCTGAAGCGTCACTTCAAGGAGGAGCGACCTCGAGGTACGAATGAACATAGCTCAAAGTACATGAGACGGTATGCCGACAAACACAGAAATGCACGGAAAGGGCTATGGCATGCCGTCATCCCACGCACAGTTTGTGGCTTTCTTCTCGGTCACCCTGACGCTCTTCCTCCTAATTCGTCACGTCCCTCACCCAACCGAAACCCACACACCGTTCAGCTTTGCCAGCCGCTTTGTGCTGTCTCTCCTCGCCATAGCATCCGCAGGAGCAGTCGCCGTCAGCCGCATCTATTTGAGCTACCACACGCAGAAGCAGGTTCTCGTTGGCTGTGCTTGCGGTGCACTATTCGCCATTGTATGGTTTGGATTCACCACCTACTTGCGTAGAGCTGGGTGGATCGAGTGGGCTCTCAGCACCTGGCTTGCAAGAGCATTCCGCGTCAGGGATTTGGTAATTCAAGAGGATTTGGTCGATTCAGGCTGGGCACGATGGCAGGAGAGGCGCAAACGACAGGAATTTCGCGTCCAAGGCAAGAAGAGCAGGTGATGCGACGTCATCAATAGCAACGTTGAATCCCAGCATCGGGATCACCGACAATGTCATATCCGGGTTTTAGGAAACACCACTCGCTACAACCCGCCCACCATACGAAACTCATCCACTGATCGCAAAGTAATTTACTCTGCCGTCGGAGGGCGGCCTAGTCAAATGCCCGCACGTGCGTCTCGTTCCACTTTTCCGCGTGCATTGGCGCCACAACAGGGCAGTCAACCTGTTGTATCACCACCAGAATCACTGACACTATTGCTTGCTCCAAGCGTGCATCACCTTGTTTATACGACTCACCGCTGAGCTCTTAAACGCCAATGACTAACTATCATCAATCAAGAGGCGTCCATCCCTTCTCACACATAACGTTTCGCAGTAGTGTTGCAGCAGCGCGTAGACCGGTAGAGGCGAGCGAAAAGCAAGACCTCGCTCATGATCTCGAGACGTCAGTACTCGTTACGAATTGTGACCCACCCAGCTCATCAACACATGCAAATCATCGGCAATCTGCACAATCTGCCTCTAAGTCGCCGTCACCAAACAACAGGTGGGTCCAAAACGGCTGTCTGCCATGGTTTCAAACCCTATCAACCGTTGAACCCTGCATACGGGCTGGTCGCTAAGCTCCCGTCCCACTGCACGATCGTCATACATCGTCACTCATACTGGGATAGGGGCTTTTCACCACTTGCTTAAGTCTCGGCCAAGCTCTGCCATACTGTCAGCGTGCAGGTTGTACGTACAAAATACACGTTGAGGCGGGTATGATCGTGCGAAGACCGATGGTGTCGATGCCTCACCATCCCAGCCGCTGAAAGCTCTGTTCGCACATCAAGATCTGCCTCTACCATTCTCCTCTTCAGCTTCCCCTCCTTTTATCCCTTCTTAAACCGAATTGTGTTGAGGTCCCAAGTAAACATTAAATTGACATACTTCAGTCTTCGCCATGCCACGACTCCCAGTTCATCGTGAGCCGAAAGAAAGTCGAGACGGCCACACCAATGAACACACCAACGGTAACAGCGGGCGAAAGCAGCCTCAGCTCAGCACACTCCAGAAGCACTTGGTCGCTGCATCAGGAGAGTTCTGCGGAACCTTCATGTTTCTCTACTTCTCGTTCGCCTGTCAAATCATGTTGCACACACAACGAAGCGACTCGTCTCTTGAGAATGGCGGCTTCAGCGCCACGATGAATATCCACACTGCCCTCGTCTATGGCTTCAGCTTGTTGGTCAACGTATGGGCTTTCTACCGAATCAGTGGTGGTCTTTTCAACCCTGCTGTAAGTTTTAACCCCTTCGAATAAATCTCACGACACCTAAAGAGATACTTAGGTCACATTCGGCATGGTCCTCGCTGGCACACTCCCTCCAATCCGTGGCCTCATTCTGTTCCCGGCCCAACTTCTTGCCGGCATGTGCGCTGCTGGTCTTGTACAGTGCATGTTCCCCGGCGACATTACACTCACCAACACAACACTCTCACCCGGCACCAGCATCGCGCAAGGTGTCTTCATCGAGATGTTCATGACTGCCGAGCTGGTCTTTGTTGTGCTGATGCTCGCTGCTGAGAAGAGCAAGGACACTTTTATCGCGCCTGTTGGCATTGGTCTGGCACTTTTTGTTGCTATGATGGGCGGTACGTACCTCTCCTCCACGCTTCTGCAGCCATATATGGGAAAAGTATACTGACAATTCATAGGCGTCTACTTCACCGGCGGCTCGCTCAACCCCACCCGCAGCTTTGGTCCTGCTGTCGCCGGCACGCAATTCCCTGGCTACCACTGGATCTACTGGATCGGCCCGCTACTTGGTGGCGCGCTCGCTGCTGGGTACTACCGCTTTGTGAAGTACTTCAACTACGAGGAGGCGAACCCAGGTCAGGATTCTGCGAATGGTGACTTCAGCGGGTGAAGCGTTGTGACGGCTGCATCCCCGAGCCTGCACTCTTGAACCGGACTTCAACACAATGTCTGTCAGCTGTCCCTTGTCGCCTTATACAACACGCCTGCTATAGTAGCAGATTTCCTTCATGCCCACACTATTACATACTAGATACACTTACGACGTGACGAGCTTTAAAGGGGCAAAAAAAAACATTTGCACTAAGAGTTCAAGTCTTATGCTCATCTATTAACGGTGGAGGCGAGCCTGTTCAAATGAGTAGAAATAATTGGAATGATTACTATACAGTCTGACAAATTCACAACGTACGTGTTCTAGCGTTACACCATTGTTTGATTGATTGATTGGTTTAACATCCTATCTGAGTCTAAGGCTATGCAAGACAAGAGCGCAGTAGCTCCTCTGGTAATGCAAAGATTTAGTTACAAAAGAATGAGGTCAATGGAGGTACAAGGGTATTACAATCCATGAACAACTCGCAAAACAACACTGAACAAACAGGACTACGCAACAAGACAAGAGCAGCCAAGGAACTGCAGTATTGATTGACCAAGCTGTGAAGCCACGTCAGTGATACCCAGTATAATCAACACTCGCAATATCTGTTATACAAACCGAGATTGTACAAAAAGGACTGCAGTGGATACAACGTGGATCTTGTACACAAACAATCATCACAGACCCATATACCAACCCACTTGCAGAGGACCCACGTCAACAACGATCATAACTTCTGGTCAACACCTATATTGTTCCCCATGCCTCCTGGCATCCCAAAACCATCAGAATTCATCTCAGCACACTCCCAAGAGCCATTTCCTCCATTTTGTGACCCTCCAGCCTTCTGGTTGTGCAGTGCAGCCCAGGTGCAGTCCTGCTGGCTGTTCTGCCCCTCTATTGCAGAATTTTCTGGTCAGATCCTCCGCAGAAAGCCTGCAATACCACCATTTGGTCCTCCCAGGCCTTCCCCAAGCCCTGCACCATCAAATTTTCATCAGCATTCATCTCAACACACCTCAGGCTATCACCTCCTCCAGTTTTGGACCCTCCAGGCCATTATTGAGCTGTGCATCTCAACTGCAAGCCTCCTGCTCCTGACCGGAAATTTTGATGTTCTTGTGGCTGGACCCTGAAAATAAGCGAACCACTCAGGCCTCAGCAGCCCTGTCCCCTGACCGGAAAAT